>NW_015505565.1:55022-62366 GCF_001515645.1 Sinocyclocheilus grahami | reverse complement strand
AGAGAGAGGGGGGGGGAGATGGGGAGTGAGATGTGGTTATAAACACATAGAGAAAAATAGAGGTGGGGAGATGGAGAGATCAGCAGAAAAAATTAGCATCAGAGAGAGCAAAAGTAGAACAGAAACACGCTGAACTGAGTAACAGAGAGGATCAATCAGGAGAGCGAAAGAGAGAGAGAGAGAGTGCAAGAGAAAGATAGATGTTAAAGTAACAGTTCGAATTAAAATAAATGATTAAAAAAACTCATCGTCCATGTACTTATTCTTTAGAAGTGGCATAACTGCTATCCAATGATTGGCCTGACTATATATTAATACAATTATACTAACTAAAACATAAGGTGAATCTTTAGTTATCAGTCATGACTCATAGAGTCATTATTTCAGGAATCGGATTATACTGACTGTGCTGTATGTTTTTGATTCATTACAAAGAACCGACTCAAGGTCATTCATTCAGGAATTAAACTGCACTGGTTATGCTGTATGCTTGTGATTCACTAAAAAGAACCTGCGTGTACAAGTAATTTATTTGGGAATTGAATTATACTGGTTGCTCTGTATGTTTTTAATTGACTAAAAAGAACCAATTCAGAAGCCTTCATTCAGGAATTGGACTATACTGGTTGCACTGCATGTTTTTAAATCACTAAAAGAAGTGACTCAAGGTCATATGTTCAGAATTTGGACCACACTTGGTTGTGTTGTATGCTTTTGATTCACTAAAAAGAACCTGCTTGTAAAACGCATTTATTTGGGAAATTGGACTTCACTGGTTGCCCAGTATAATTTTGATTCACTAAAAAGAACCAACTTTGAGTCATTCACTCAGGAATTGGACTACACTGGTTAAAGGGATAGTTCACTCAAAAATGAAAATTTGATGTTTATCTGCTTACCCCCAGGGCATCCAAGATGTAGGTGACTTTGTTTCTTCAGTAGAACACAAACGAAGATTTTTAACTCAAACCGTTGCAGTCTGTCAGTCATATAAGGAAGTGAATAGGAATCACGGCTTTCAGAGACAAAAAAACATACACCAAAAAAAAAAAAAATTATACCCTGCGGCTCGTGACGATACATTGATGTTTAAAGACACGAAACAATTGGTCTATGCTAGAAACTGAACAGTATATATATAATTTTTTACCTCTGATTTCTTCTTCTTGCTTTATGGCAGATCACAGACTAATAAGTGCATTACCGCCACCTATCTCTCAAATGGACCATTGACACTCCTAATTGAGATTGTAGATAGAGTGTCAATGGTCCATTTGAGAGATAGGTGGCTGTAATGCACTTATAAGTCTGCGATCTGCCGTAAAGCAAGAAGAAGAAAACGCATCACGCGCCAGCTGAAGAAGAAGACGCGAGCGCGCTCAGGAAGCACTCAGGACAGTTCGGACATGGCAGTAAATCAGAGATTAAAAAAACTATATAAATACTGTTCAGTTTCTTGCACAGACCAATTGTTTCGTGTCTTTACACATCAATGTATCGTCACGAGCCTCAGGGTTTAATTTGGTTTTGTTTGTGTATTTTTTTTTGACTCTGAAAGCCGTGATTCCAGTTCACTTCCATTATATGACTGACAGACTGCAACGGTTTGAGTTAAAAATCTTCGTTTGTGTTCTACTGAAGAAACAAAGTCACCTACATCTTGGATGCCCTGGGGGTAAGGAGATAAAAATCAAATTTAAATTTTTGGGTGAACTATTCCTTTAAGCTGCATGTTTTTGATTCACTAAAAAGACCTGGCTTATAAGAGTAAATTATTTGGAATTTGGGCTATAGGCCTACTGGTTATGCTGAATGTTTCTGATTCTCTCAAAAAAAAATTGGCTCGTAAGAGTCTTCCATTTTGTGCTGTACAAGCAGAATCAGTAGAGGTGCTGCACTGCCATTGAAGAAGTAATTTCCAGAAACTCTTTTGGCGCAATTCAGTAATTAAGTACATACAAATAAAACTGAACATAATTTAATTATGGAAAAGAAAGCCAATGATATTCTTAAACAAAAAAAACTCAATTTGTGTCCAACAGAAGTCAGTCAGTTATTCAGGTTTGGAATGACACAAGGTAGAAAATTACAAAATTTCAGTTTTTGGCTGAACTGTTCCTAAAAGAAAAACAGGAGGTGGGCATATACAGACTGTCAAGATTACCACGGACAGAAGGAGAGATTGTGAGAGAGGTGTTCTTTGTAAACTCAGTCAGAGCTCAGTGCTGGATGAGTGTAATTTGATGTTATCGTCAGACCGTGAATGTGGATACATGGGTCTGTGCTGATATTGAATAACAGCAGGGAGGAAAGCTCAGAATCTCAGTGCTCAGAGCTCTACCCTCTCTACTGAAGCTCTCCAGCATGGACGCAATATGGCATACAGTCCATACGTGCCAGAACAGCTTCGCAACTGATCAATGCGCACACGTACACAAACACACACGTTCATTATAGACCTTCCCATCACAGCAGAGACTGCCTATAGAGCCAGCATGCAGCGCTCTCTCATCCCTACTGTATATCAATGCCATTATCTCAGACCTGTATTTCCACCACTTTGCAGATCGCTAAAGTAAGCTCTGTTTGACGCTGTGTGGAAAGCTGTCCTCTCAGCACTGGTGTATTTTTAGAAGCTTGAATATGATAACATAACACAGCTCTCTGCTAGTTTCCATCTTTAAATGCATTTCTCTGCTTTTGTCAGCCAGACTGTAGGTTATCGATCCTCTACATTTACACCAGATCTGTGTAAGGTAACCACTAATGGAGTGACCACATCATTTGTACCGCTTCTCCCAGGTGTGACCCTCAAAGAGCTGCTACCATTTCTTCTCTCCTTTCATTCATGAAGCTCTCTGAACTCCATATGCAGGAGTCAGTCTCCCATGTTAGTTCATACTGCATCAAAATGGCATTTGTGAAAATGACAGTTATGTTTGCCAATATTCTATTAATAGATATAACATGAGTAAGAGTGCTTTTGTTGCTGTGGTGAAACTCTGGCCAATAGACCAGACATTAATTTTGAGACGTTAATAATAGAATAGACGTTAATTTTGAGTGACTTACATGTTAGGCATCATACTGCCAGTAGCTTATTTTTGCTTGGCCACAAAAATAGTTCAAAATGAAGCACAGCAGAAGGAATTAGTGGAGCAAATTCAGTGACTCATTCATAAAGAAAGTGACTTGTTTAGTTCCAGAATGAATCAGTGTTTAGGAATGGATTGGTTGAATGATTCACTCATAAGACAGGCACTTGTTACATCCAATTGACAACAGATAATAGATATGTTTGCCCATGTAATATTGTTGAAATTTTACCACATCTTATAACAGTAAGACTTGTTTTCATTTAATAGAGCTTTGTAGAGCTTCCCCACTGGCAAAACTTTTTTGTTGTTCTTCTTATATTGTTAAATTTATGCTTATGCTTAAAAGAGAGCTAGAGATAAAAAGAAAGCCAGCAGGGTAAGAAAAATAAATTAGGAAAAATAAACATTCAAGACATTCTCTTATGCAATCTTGTTTTAAGGATATTTGAATTTCACTACATCACAAAACAAAAATACCGATTAAGAAAATGTTTTGCAGTTTGTTGGGTCAGTGTGAACCAGGCATAGCTTTGCTTGCTCCCTCTTTTCTCTCCTCACAGAAAGTGTGATCGCTTCTGTCGCTCCCGTAGCCATTTTACAATCCATGATGGAAGACTTGATGGTTAGCGCTGCAGTGCTGCACACTGCTTCACAGCGAGACGGCACCACCCGAACACACTGCAAAATGTGATTAACACATCAGTGTGCTTTACACATGCGCCCTTTTCCTCCTATTCTCCAGAGAAACGACAGACTGGGGAGGGAGGGTGTTGGCAAGCCCCAATGGTAATTATTGGTTCAGGGGAAAACAAGAGCAGGTTGAGACAGTTGGGAAGGGAAATGCAACCGCTCATTTTCTGTGCGCAAGCTCCCCTCCTGTGCTTAACAGATCAAAGAAGGGAATTTATTGGACCACCCATAGAGTCGGATGACAGCGTAGACAGAACATGGGACAGCTTTGCTTCAGAACAACCAAGTCACTGCATCGCAAACACAACAGAACGTTCTCCCAACTGAAGACATCAAAGTGTACTTGTACCTTATGGTGGATATGAAACACTTAGTTAGCACACACATTTCCAAAAACCAGCCGAGACAAACAAGACGATTACGCTCAGGTCTGCATCTCCTCCTCCTAAACGCCACGGTAATCAAATTCTCCACAGCGTGAAGACCGAAAGCAACAAAACGCCAAAGCTACTGGAATGATAAATAGGGGACCGAGTAGCTTGGCAGGAAGACTAAACGACGGGATGAGGCAGTTGAAAGCAACAGCCTCCTCAGGTAGAGGTTCAGTCTCACTCCGGGACCCAGCTTCCTCCATATCCATATACACAGACGTAAACACACGTAAACACCTCGGCTAGGGCTTTATGAATGACTCCTGATCCATAAACACACACACCCAGAGACGAGCTGAGGGAGCAGCCCTGCCGCTCTCTGATAAGCTTCCCTTCCTTCTACCTTCACTTCATCTACATAATTCTGCCTCTGTAAAATATGCAATTGTTCATTTCATGCCTCAAGTGTTTATGTACTTATATAAGTTAAAGGAGAGACTGGGGCTTCTCTGTCTTTACTTCTCTCAATCTCCCCGTCTTTAATTTTCTCTCAGTCACTTCATTTCATTTTTTCATATTACTCGCTGGAATAAATCATGGAGCATTTGAGTAGGGCAGTTGACCAGGCTTGTGGAGTGACAGAATATATGGTGTTACGTAATCAGGATACAAAAAAGGTAGCTGCATTTCGTTAGAATTACATAATGTAATTATTGCATAATCAGATCATAGTTACATTTAAATGACCATTTTAAGTGTATAATGAAAAAATAAAGTACTCTGGCTCTTAGCGGCTTGCTTCACTTCTCCAGGCTCCAACTTCCATTTTTTTCCACCACTCACAGTGAAAATGAACTGTGAAGTCCAATGTTAACAATGAAATAGATTTATTTTTAACTTTCTATTCATTAAAGAATACTGATAGAAATGTGTCATTTACGGTGGCCGAGAAGTGCAGAACAAATCACAATTCTGAAAACAAAAGAGCAAATTACAAACGCAAATGCAAGTCTAAAAAACAAAATAACAATTCAGAAAACACAACAACAATTCAGAAAACATTATAACAAGTCAGAAAACACAATGACAAATTTGAAAACAAAATAATAAGTCAGAAAACACAACGACAAATCTGAAAACAAATTAACAAGTCAGAAAACACAACGACAATTCAGACAAACCGGAAAAGGTAGGTATAGTTTGAGACAGCGCCATTGGTTTGGGATTACTCACCGCTGACTGGACGAGACATCTGTCAATCAACGTATACAGGAAGAACCAGCTGAAGAACAGCAGAGTCGTGGTAGAAAGTTCAGATATGGTATTAAAGTAGCTCAGTTTTAATGTATTGTATGAATTGCCCTTACTATGGAATAAAAAATATGGGGTGTATATTTATATTTAGTAAAAAGTAGCTGTGAAACATCAGTTCCAGTGGTGCAGATGGATAAGTGCTTGCCCTTGGCTTTTTGGCGCGATCGACCCGGGTTCAATCCCGCCTTTTGCCAACCTTTTTTTTCCTCCCTTTTCAAATCTCGTATTAGCAATGGATTCTATTTACTCTAAGTGAAAATAGCAGTATTTTTAGCAATATACTATTTACACAGTGCAAATACCTAGTTACACTATGTTAAAATAGCAGGATTTCTACTATCAAGTATACTACTTGTTGCAAATAGTGGCAATTATCTGCACTTCAGTATTGTAGTACATTATAAAACAGTATGCAATAATAACGTATTGAGTGTAAATTATTATTTAAATTTAAATTATTAAATGGATGCCACCTTATTGGTACAATAAAGCCCTCCCTACACCTACCCTAACCCTACCCCATACTTTATTTTCAACTTTTTGATTATTTCCTTAATTTTTATTGAAAATAAATGCCTTTACGATGTGATACGAGATTTGAAAAGGGAGGGAAAAAAAGCTCGGCAAAAGGCGGGATCCAAGGGCAAGAGCCAAGGGCAAGCGCTTATCCATCTGCACCACTGGAGCTGATGTTCTACAACCAGTTTTAACTAAATGTAAATATACACTCCGTATTTTCTTTATTCCAGAGTAAGGGCAATTCATACAATACATTAAAACTGAGCTACTTTAAAACCATCTCCGAACTTTCTACCACGACTCTGCTGTTCTTCGGCTGGTTCTTCCTGTATACGTTGATTGACAGATGTCCAGTCAGCGGTGAGTAATCCCAAACCAATGGCGCTGTCTCAAACTATACCTACCTTTTCCGGTTTGTCTGAATTGTCATTGTGTTTTCCGACTTGTTAATTTGTTTTCGGATTTGTCCTTGTGTTTTCTGACTTGTTATTTTGTTTTCGAATTTGTCAATGTGTTTTCTGACTTGTTATAATGTTTTCTGAATTGTTGTTGTGCTTTCTGAATTGTGATTTTGTTTTTTAGACTTGCATTTGCGTTTGTAATTTGTTATTTTGTTTTCAGAATTGTGATTTGTTCTGCACTTCTCGGCCACCGTAGTCATTGTTTCCACAAAAAAATACTAAGCAGCACGATTGTTTTCAATATTGATAATAACAGGAACACTTGAGCACAAAATCAGCATATAGAAAGTTTTCTGAAGGATCATGTTACAATGACTGCATTAAATTCAGCTTTGCTTTCATAGGAATAAATTACATTTTAAAATAGAAAACAATTCTTTTAAAGGGGTCATATGATGCGATTTAAAATTTTTCCTTTCTCTTTGGAGTGTTTCAAGCTCTTGGTGCATAAAGAAGATCTGTAAAGTTGCAAAGACTAACGTCTCAAATCCAAAGAGATATTCTTTATAAAAGTTAAGACTTGTCCACGCCCTCCTAAAACGCCTCGTTTAAACACGCCCCCACATGTCTACGTCACGGTGTGGGAAGATTTGCATAACACCGCCCAAATGTTCACGCAAAGAAAGAAGGCGTAACTTTAATTCTCGCTGTAGTATTGTTGCCGCCGCCGCCATGTTGTGGAGATGCTGTGTGTTTCGTTGTGAAAGCTAAACTACTTTGTTTGGCCTTCCAAAAGAGGACGATATCCACTTCGTCATGCCTAGAGCTGATCCGTGCTGGTCGGTGAGGAAATACATCAACTTCGCGCTGTCAATCGCCGGATTGGCTTTCACCATGGACAAAGCGAAGTCCAGCCCAGGGTCGTCACATGTGGTTGCCGCAAGCCTCCTT
>NW_015505565.1:26729-54957 GCF_001515645.1 Sinocyclocheilus grahami | reverse complement strand
CGATCACAAATGCAGACATGGTTTTATGTTTATGCGACGCAATACGCAACGCAAAGCGTAAAAACACAGTATAAGTCATTATAATCAGTAATTATGTCCCCACTGGATGCAACAAATACCTCCTTTGTAATGGGTTTTATTGGTTTTGTCTCGTTGCGCCGGGACACATGGAAACACAGTATGTTAAGGGGCGTACCATTTCCGTCACACGCTTGAGGTATTCAGCCGATCACAACACACTGGATAGCTGGTCAATCAGAGCACACCTCGCTTTTCAGAACAATAAGCTTTGTAAAAATTGACGTGTTTCAGAAAGGCGGGGCATAGAGGAGAAACAATAATGTACAGTATGTGGAAAATAATGTGTTTTTTTAACCTTAAACCGCATAAACACATTGCATTACATCAAATACACAAAATAATGTTATTTTTAGCAACATCATATGACCACTTTAAATTGTAATAATATTTCACCATATTTCAGTTTTTACAGTATTTTTGATCAAATACGGTAAATGCAGCCTTTGTGAGCATAAGAGACTTCTTTCAAAAACATTAAAAAAAAATCTTACCAACCCCAACTTTACTTATTTTCCATGGAGAATATCTAAAGATCTTTGCAAAAGATAACACTTTTCATGCATTGTATATTGAATCTAAGTGTACTCTGTCTTGCTGCATTAGCAGAATTGTTTTAAACTTGTTTTTATAAAATAGTTCAGATAGTTCGGGTCCTTCATTATATGGCTACGTTCACACTGCAGGCAAATGTGGCCCAAATCCAATAGTTTTTTGCTCACATGTGACTCAGATTCGGTTTTCTCATGGCAGTGTGAACATCACAAACCGCTTGGAATTTGATCTTTTCAATTCCGATTTGTGCCACTTCCATATGTGGTACTAAATCCAATACATGTCAGATGTTTTGCAATGCGACCACAGTGTGAACAGTCATGTCGGATTTCACGCGACCTTTACGTCACTCTAGATCAACATTTGTCATAATTCCGTGCTGACAGGAGACACTTCAAAAATTTTACACACCCAAAGTTATCAAGACAGTAGCGAAAGGTAATCAGTGGAAGTGAAATGTGTCAGAACTCATAAGAATTACAGTGACAACTCAATATACAAACAAACCATGAGGGCTCGTATCATAAAAGCTTCAAAACTCTGCTGTCTTTTGTCACATCCTTGTCTTTATTTTTCATATTGCCTGCACATCATTTTGCCGGATTCAGCAGCAGATCACACTATAAATAAACGCATAATCGCTTACTTTATGTCATCTGTGTTTACTTCCGTATGACAGACCGCTGCGCAAATGTTGTCAAGTCCACAGTTTCCCTGCGGAATTAGACTACTTTTCCACTGTTGCCGCGGGATGTTTTTCAACTTCGTGAATATACGAAGCAATGCAATATTTATCCCCCTGGACATGGTTGCGCTAGTTTTGGACTAGTTTTAAGAAGCAATTGGGCTGATTATGTTGTGTAAACCTGGAAACCTTGTTCGTATTGTTCTTTTGCGCATGCAGGTCAGTTCAGAACCATGATCTGTTCACACTGTAAAACTGATATTGGCCACATTTAAAACAACAATAGCTGCATTTCCAAAAGCGGGCGTGCTAGTGCGTGCCAGTCACGTTTCCACTGTCATTTCCGGGGCTTGATCGTGCTTCGTCGGTGCTTCCTCGGGGTCAACGGCCCGGGTATTTTGGCCCGATGAAAACCTTGGGCCAAAGCGGGCCAGCTGGGGCTAGAGGAGTGGTTATGAACAAAGTAGGGATGTGCCGATCCGATATTCATATAGGGTATCGGCTCCAATAGTGCCATTTTTCTCGGATCAGGTATGGGTCAGAGAGGGCCGATCCAAATCCGAGATTTTATTTTTCCCGATTGTGCGAATTATTCTTATTACTTCTGAAGCCATACGATAGCTTAATGTGAGCTACATATGAATATTTAAGTCCTTACATTAAAGTTCTCACAAACTCTTTTCTCCGCTGTGGCTGTCAGTCATTCGTTCAGCCTTTAAACCCTGGTCGCATTCGGTTACGACAGTCAGTTCGGTAAAGCTCTCTCCAAGATCATTCTGTGTTCCCATTATACTTGATTTGTAAATACATGTCTATGATTTTGCAAAAAGGACTTTATTTTCTTGCCGGAGTTTAATGTACTTGCTACCGGGTGTCTGTGAGAACAAAACACGGGCGTAGAAAAGACTATAAATTGTTTCTAACGTGCACAGTAACTGAAATTTAAAACTGTTAAAAGAAAGGCTCAATTACTGTTGCACAGATATAATACACTACGCATCAATTTCTCTTCCCTTTGTGCTTTGCAGTTTTTAACATGACGCGCATCCAGTGTGCAGCCTGTATCACAGCCTGACGCCATGTTGCTTCAAGCGCATCATTCTGCACACCAGATATGCACATTGTAAACGCTTCGTGCTCACAGACTGTATAAAAACAGTTCATGCTGCACTGTATTTGTTTTGTCCTATCGTATCATATGTTGTTGCCATATAAAAAAATATGCTATACATTTAAAAGAAATGTATTTTAATTTTATAGTATGTACTTATATATAAATACATTCATGAATGTTTTTAATGAATGGATTTTATAATACAAATAGCAATGTGTAACATTTTACCATATTTAGTGCAACACTTTTATTTGTTCCCCACAAAATATAGTTTTTTCACTAAATGTTTGGATTTCTAAAATTATTGTGCACTGATTTTTCTAGAATAATTTTGCTGCCGAATTATCCACTAACCTAGTTTATGATAGATTATAAATATACATAGGCCTATATTTTTTCATATTTGTTTATTGTATTTTTCTTTATAATGAAGTAGTCTGTATCTAGTAGATTGTGAAAGAATGATTATCAGTTCCACACACAGAGATATATAAATTCTACATTTATTTAAATGAGGGAAAAAAAAGTGTTTGAAATAACTTGATCCGATGTGGATTATGATTAGGGTTGGGTATCGTTTGAATTTTATCGATTCCGATTCTGCTTATCGATTCCTAGTTTTGACTCCAATAAGATAAAAAATCCAATATAAAAAAATTAAGTCAAACATTTAGATGTCAAACATTTATTCTGTCTTTTTACAAAGCATTCTGTTGCAGCTGAATAACACGAGCAAAAATCAGCAGCCTACAGAACACTGCAAGAGGAATTTTGCCTATGCTTAAAAAAAAAATACCACAGCAAAAACAACTAGATTAATATAAATTTCAAATATTAAAGTGTTAAAGACAAGTAAACAGTCAGTAATAAGATAGGAACAAACAAATCAATTAGCAATATCATAAATAAATAAAACTGAACTAAATTTCAGGTACAGAAACTGTAATTAAATAAAATATAGATTAATCAATTAAAGTTATTAAATATATTCAGTCAAGATCAGTGAATGATTTTCTTTTGTTCTTGGATTAACATTAATGACAGGCAGCGCTTTTATTAGGCTGCTGTCTCTTTAATACCGAACGCACACAGATCTAAATATACTGTACATGTGTGTTTTCTTTCTCATCTGTTTACGTTCACGTAAGACAAAAATGGCTGTGTTTATGATGATATACTGCCATAGTTTTCTGCATATTGGTCGACAAATATGAAAGAAGTCAGTTTCGGCCCGGAACAACCTTTTCTACAGTGGAAATACAAGGAACGGTTCGAGAACGGACACAAACCGGGAACCCGTACCGCGCTTCGTGTGCGCAGCACGCAAACAGGGCACAAGTTCTATCCGTTCCTGCACTTAAACCGTTTTTAATCACATTAAAATGCTAACACAGGAATCGTTAAGCAGAATCGAAATGCACGCGTAAGGGAACTCTGCAGCGAGTGTTTATGTATTCATTGTTTATTTTAAACAAAAGCAGGCAACTGTTAGAAAACACTCTCTATCTTTCTGTTGATTCCAGACATGCCTCACCCCTCCTTTGTTTTCCCCTCTCTCTGAATCCCCCTCCTGTATCCATTTCTCTCTCTTGTATTATGTCTATGAATAAATTGAAGTATTGAGAATACATTTGAATGTGTGTTTTCTTACTTCCCGGCCGTCTATCTACACTTTAAGGAACTGAGAATTCTTCAAGGTGGCAAAGAGAATTTACAGAGGGACCAAATTGTTATTCTTTATTAACAGATACACAACCCTAATTATGATCAGCATACAAGGCAGAAATATTTAGAAGCGATCCAAAAGACTATGCACGCTAGCCATTAACGTTACCATAGTAAACATGGTAAATACGACCGCTTGAAGAAATCAGACGTAAGCTTCTTATTCTCCATCACAATCGTGTATTTATTTAGTAACATTTTATCTGTCATAAGTCTCGTCTCGAGAGTTTAGCTCCGCATATGTCATAAAAATATAATAATGGTTTTTGTTCGGGAGCTTTTATAAAAACATAGAAATTATCATTCTTTCTAAATGTGATGTATATACTGTGATTACAAATAAACAGAAACAGACTCGACTGAATAAGTAGGTAGGCTATGTTCATACCGCTTTATTTCTCTGTGACTAATTTTCAATACTGATCAATTAATTCATTATGATCAATGTATCACTTATTATTGTAAAACATTGATGCTTTTGGATTTAAATCATGCAAACAAACGGCCGCTTTTATCATGTTTGTTTCGTGATCGCACTAATTCCAGTGACTTTTTTATTATTCGTTTTCTGATAACTTCTCTTTGTTGGTGAAATGATGGGGTTGCGTGACGTTGTTCCTGAGAGGCGTGTAAAGGGTGGGTTTTAGTGAAGCGCAGCGGAGATTCTGGCCTGACGGTGGAAACGCAGCATGATTTTGGCCTTGGTGCTAAAGGTCCGAGGCTATTAGCCCCGCCCGTCAGTTTTAAGCACTGGCTCGCACTAGCCCGACAGTGGAAAAGCGGCTAATGTGAACGGCTACACAAAAAAATCGGATCTGAGAACAAATCAGAATTGAGCACTAAGGCTCGCAGTGTGAACGTAGCCTTAGATTGGCTGAGGACATTGTAAAATACTATATAAACACAACTGTGACCTCATTACATTAGAATTACTGTCAATATTTTCAGATATTTCAATCTGAAAGTTAGACTTTTTGCCGTGCAGAAACGTATTTAAGAAACAACCCTCTCATCTCTGCGGTCATCTGGGAATGTTACCTGCACAGCTCGGCTCTTCCGATGGATGGAAGGTGACCTGGCTTGTAGCCCCTGCGACGCACACGTTTTTAAAGTGACTACTGGCTGTGCCAACACATGCTTCACTGCTCAACGTACACACACGAGCACAGCCCCCGTCACTTATCTCATCCCGCATGGCTGCTCTGCTAACAAAATCGCTCTCCTCTGTCACAGTTTTCAAGCTCCTCCATTCTCTCCTGTCTACTCCGTTGAAAATAAATAAATACAACAACTAAAGCCATGCATTTACAGATAGAACAGAGTCAAAAAGACATCAGTGGATGGACGTGATTGGGCTTTGACAAAAAGAAAGTAGAAATCTGACATTCATCTTGGTCGACTTGCCTTCACAGAAACCGGTTTCTGATTTCAGGGCGCAAGAAATAAAAGTTATCTTCCACAGCACGCTTCAAAAGGTATCCAATAAGAGTGAAAATGTAATTCCTACCCCAGCCCCTGTAGGTTTGTGGTGAGTTTGCGGTCTTACAAATATTGGTGTATTTGTAATGGGAAAGCCATTATCTTGGTTCGGCTCCTGAGGCGAGTTTCACTGCTAAGATAGGGAGGGGGGGGTGTCGGGTAAGGGGCTGATTTAATGGCATTCACTGTGAGTAATACTCGGTGTGGAAATCTCAACAGATGTCATTCCCTCGACAACAATCATCACAGACGTGCGAACCATGCAGCAGCAAGTGTAATTCCGTGACAGCCTGTCAGTCAAATATCACTGTGCTAATATGAGCATGGGGAGGGAATGAGCAACTCAGTCATTTATCATGGTACGTTATCAAAGATCAACATTGTCCTTCTGAGATAAAAAAGGGAGAGATGGAAAGATCTAAGATACACAATTTACATCCCACCGGAGGCGAAAACAGATGTTTATCGCTATTCTGAAAAACACTGAGTTAGGCTATTTTGTTTGTACATTAACATAAAATAATGTATGAAAACTTTACACAAAAAGGAATGATAGGACATGACAAGTATTGAACTTATAGAAATGTATTCACAAATTTGTCATTTTGTTGTCCTTTCCTATTAATATAAAATAATAAATAAATAAAAGCAAATAATGAATTTAATAAATGTGACCCTGGACCACAAAACCAGTCTTAAGTCGTTGGGGTATATTTCTAGCAATAGCCAAAAATATGGGTCAAATTATAAATTATAGATTTTTTTTATGCCAAAAATCCTTAATATAAGGATATTAAGTAAATATCATGTTCCATGAAGGTATTCTGTAAATTTCCTACTGTAAATATATTAAAACTTAATTTTTGATTACTAATATGCATTACTAAGAACTTAATTTGGACAACTTTAAAGGCGATTTTCTCAATATTTAGATTTTTTTGCACCCTCATATTCCAGATTTTCAAATAGTTGTATCTCGGCCAAATATAGTCCTGTCCTAACAAACCATACATCAATGGAAAGCGTATTTATTCATTTATAAATCTCATGATTTTTTATGTGCACATTATTTTCCAAAAGTTTCAGACAATTAAGTAAAGTTTCGAAACTTTAGTATTTTACCATATATAAACTTTACCAATTCAGTAAAGTTTAGTTCGGGAGTCAGTAAAGTTTTTTTATTTACTTTAAAGTTTATTTACTTACTTTTATTTACATTTTTTAAGTGCTTAGAAAGAATCACACCATAAACGTATCTACCCTCAAGTCACTCAAAAAAAAGTCTTCTCATAAAACAAAAAAGGAGCTGCTCTTTTCCATATATTAAAAATACATTGTGCTTTTACCATATATAAACTTTACCAATTCAGTAAAGTTTAGTTCGGGAGTCAGTAAAGTTTTTTTATTTACTTACTTTTATTTACATTTTTTAAGTGCTTAGAAAGAATCACACCATAAACGTATCTACCCTCAAGTCACTCAAAAAAAAGTCTTCTCATAAAACAAAAAAGGAGCTGCTCTTTTCCATATATTAAAAATACATTGTGTTCACAGGAACACTTGGCATGCTCAACAAACCTATTTCATATTGCAATAGCTAAAATAGTTATTGAACAAGTTACGGTAATGGCCCCTGGTCAGAATCTGTCTAGGGCACCAAGCGAACCTGGACAGCTACTTGAACCCAAAAACATAAATGAATAGCATGAACATGCATGACACCTTAAAATAACCCAAAGCAAACCCCCACAGCATTCATTGCAAAGATGCTAAAACTAGGTGACTCCTAACAGGAACGCAGCAATGAGAGGAGGGTGGGAGACGTGACTGACACACTTGCTCTATTATCAGGCTCTCCAGATTCAGACCCAGACTGCGCCATAGTGCGTGAGTCACGTGGCCCCACGGCCCAAATTGGCAGTTTCTTTGAGAGGGATTGGGGTTATGACAGTGAACCAGTTTCATGGAGAAATGGAAAAGAGATTATATTTCACCCCATCTATCGAAGCTCTCCGAGCCAAACAGAAGACAATTTACAGACATTCACACACAAACACAGATACCCTCGAAACATGTGTCTGACAGACAGACAAACTCATTCCTGCGGCTGTCTGTCATTGTGATTTCAGACACCCACTCGTGTTCTCTCTCTGACACATATAGACACACATAGACAGTTAAGAAAATGTATGTGTGTTTTAGTCAGTTCCCTGTAGAGAGTGAGCCAAGTGTGGGGAAAAAAGTACGTCAGCTGTCATTCGCTAACAGAAGTGTTAAATGGGTCCCAATAAGATGCACGACGCGGTACAGTAAATAGATGTGAGGTTGAACCCAGCCTGGGAGAACAAACTTCACAAAGCCACTATAGGAGCTGCAGCCGTCGCCCTTCCATGCTGGAAATTTACAGCCGTGTCATTAGATCAGACTGCCGGACATAAAGCATCACTGAATCAATCTCGGCGAGCTGTCGGCAGCCTGGTAAACACTGCGGACGCTGGTGGACGCTCCCTATTATGCTGGGGATTAATGGTGTTGACAGAGTATTAACTCACATTGAAAGGTAAACAGGAACACTATGGAGAAACGCCGAGGCTGACACTGAGCCAGGCTTCCCAGAGGATAAATTCTCTCCTGAACTCAGCAGGTCATGAAGGAGAAAGGGGAAAAAAGAGAAAAAGGGAGAGAGAGTTGGGAAAAATATCATATCTTTGGAAAAACAATGATCCTGGGATACAGAAAAAGAACTGAGTGAAAATAGAATGACAGATTGTGCTGGGGTGAGAATGTAAAGGTTAAAAAATGCTCTGTTTTGTATGGATATCTCATCCCGTTCTCCCTGGCATTCTCAACGGGCACGCCCAAGGTCACTTAGTCCACTCTGCATGCGAGCTGACATCGGCCTTGGCTCTCTAAAGCCAATTGACCAGCTGTCAGCGCTGCTAGGAGAAGAAGCAGCCTCAGTGGTCACCCCGAACAGAGACGGCCCAGTGTGGATGTCCGGCGTGACTGGCGGGTCAGGGCAGAGACTTCACAAGGGACACCCAGTCAATGTGCCGCAGTCGATGCTTCCGTTGCTGTTCGGTTACAGTTGAATATCAGCTGCATTTGCTGATTTTAACACTGTGCTTTGTCACCCATTCTTCTGAAGTTATGCACTGATTGCTACGCAGTGAATGGACACTGTACAGACTTTGGGTCAATGGCCACAGGTTTTAATGAGCTGTGCTAAAAGGCTGAGATGTTCCAGAAGCCAGCCAAAAACTCCCTAATTACCTGGCACTGTGTTTGTCTTATTCAACAGCAAAGAATGCTGAAAGAAGATACACAAAAAACTGATAATATGCTCGCCTAACAAGAGGTAAACAGTCCTAAGCTAATGAACTAGCCAAGGCTGTTTGGAAAAACTGCTATAATGAAATAGCCAATATATATTATATATTATATATTTTCAATATATAAATGCACGCATTACATCTGATTAGCTTACTTAAGAACAAACCAAACTCGAGCAGAACTATGCAGAAAATACACTGAAGGTACACTGCAAAAATTTATTGTGATTTTAACAGTAAAAGATGGCAAAAATGCTAAACCTGTTAATTGGTTAATAGTAAGTTTCAATACTATATACAGTAAATAACTGTAATTACATTTAATGCAATTACAGTGTAAAATAGTGTTAAAATTACGTGTTTTGGAAGTGAAAAAGAACGTCATTATATAATTTACAGTGAAAAATCGCAAATTAACACTCTCAGAATTCCCTGCATGATGCTTCACATTTGATGTTTTTTTCATTAAAATAACTTTCTTAGTTTTTTTCTTATCACTTGTGTACATTAGGGATTTATCTTACATCTAATGTTGCTAAATGAATGTTTATTGCATTGTTTCAGTGTCATGTGTGTTACCATGATGGTGTTTAGTATTTGTGTTAATGATACTGCACACCTTCTATGTATATTAGTATTTTCCTTCTCCGCTTGTGGAAAAGCAGTTTGTGATGAACTTTGATTCATCATGTGACTTTCTCATCACCATCTATTTTTGGTGGTTATCAGTGAATTACACTGTTACAAAACAGATATTAATCCTTCAATAGGATGGAATTATATTCTAGTATTATATTATATAGTATTGTGATAGTATATAATTATATTATATAGTATTATATTATATCAGTTAATGAAATATGTTTTTTTAACTGCAAATTTAAGTTAAGTCTGTAAAATCTAACATTTTTATACCATTTTCTTTTTACGGTAAAGTTCTGGCAACCTGCCTATATTTTACCGTATTTTGTTTTACAGTGTATATTAAGGAGCAGTCAGTTAAGGGTTGTTTACAGTACGGACAATAACTATAATAATAACTATTAACTAGGGATGCATACAGGCCCAATACTGAGCTCCTGTACTCGTACTTGTACTCGTTAAAATGACCCGATACCAAACGCCGATACCATACAGCATGTGATAAGTGCCATATTCAGACAAAGAAACACCGACAACAGAACAACAGACAGCAGAATGGAGTTAAGGATGTCTACTACGAAGTATATGTATGCAATGAATATGACGTTAAACATTCAGTATTAATGCCTGTAAGCTGGTGTGCGCGAGCTGATAAACAAAGCGCGCTGAGTGGATTGAGCGTGAATATATCTTTCTCACAGACATCACTGGAAAGTTTGTAGTTCGGTCGGATATGTCAAAAACAAGTAAGTATAACAATGCACAAGTTACTTAATCGTAGGGAGAGAGCGAGAGAGAGAGACAGAGAGAGAGAGAGAGAGAGAGAGAGAGAGAGAAAGAGAGAGCGAGAGAGAGAGAGAGAATGCGCACTTCTGTTGTGTGATCTTTGATGTTCACTCACTTAGCATGAAGTTAACCAACTAACATTATACATACTCTTTTGGTTTCTGTACCCAATATTTAAAAAATGTACAAATGCAATAAAAATATTGGTATCGGTACTCGGTATCGGCAAGTACCAAAAATAAAATGTGGTATCGGTGCATCCCTACTATTAACTATAACGTTTTAATAGTAGTCCACATCACAGCTATAATAATATTGACACAGAGGAACAAGGAATCACTTTTTGGAATGAAATTTTCTATCTAATGAACAATAATCAGCAGCCAATCAGAGTTCACCCAATGAACATTTAAAATGGCAGACAAGAAAATTGTAGTGCGCACTTATAATCAAAAAAACATTACTGTGTGTCATAGGGGTGACCCCGAATAGTGTCAAAGATTCGATGCTTCAATAGGAGGAGCCTGATTCGAATACCAATCTCACAATCGAATATTCGCGGGGTGTTATGATCATGCCATTTTGGCTATATGGGGGTGCTCAAATGTCTGATTTCACATAGAACTACCGGTTTTCTCCCAATAAGTTAATATACAGCCTATTAAAGGGGTCATATGATGTTGCTAAAAAGAACATCATTTTGTGTATTTGGTGTAATGAAATGTGTTTATGCGGTTTAAGGGGTGGCGTGTTAGAGCGAGCCGTTTTAGGTAGGCGTGGTTGACTCTTAACTTTTATAAAGAATATCTCTTTGGATTTGAGACTTTAGTCTTTGCAACTTTACAGATCTTCTTTATGCACCAAGAGCTTGTAACACTCCAAAGAGAAAGGAAAAATTTAAATCGCATCATATGACCCCTTTAAGATAATGCAGTAAATAAGAATCTGAAAAAAAGAAGCTTTAAATCAATATTTTAACTTGCGTGAATAAATCCAACCACCCCTCAGGGTTCGTACACATTTTTGCCAATACATTTCCATGACTTTTCCATGACTTTTGAGACAATATTCATGACCTAAATGTTCCATTATTTTACAATAAGAATAAAAATCTGTTCAAATTATCATAGCATATGTTAACTAAAATGAATGACTATTAATGCTACTTGTTTGCTTTCTTGTTTTAGTAATAAGTACAAGCTGCAACTGCGCCAGACCTTACTCCACATTTCACATAACTGAATATTATCATTTATTTAACTGTGTGGCCAGGATGGCAATTTTGGTGTCATTTTGTGTGTATTTTTGCTGCTTAAATGCAACAAGCTGCGCTTTAGAGCCCTGCATTTCAGCCAGAGCCCAACGGCCCCAACTTAAGTATGGCTTCGGGACAATTTTCACGTCATAGCTCAGACACGGGCCAGGCATCAGGCTTGCTTCCTCCTTATGTTTATATTTTAGATATCCATCAATTATTATGGTGATGACAAAGATTTGCCGCGCTGGTGGAAACAACACGAGACCGTGCTACCGCGACTGTCAAGAGTGGCTCGGACGGTGTTTAGTGTCCAGCAGCAGCGAGTGCTGGAAGAGTTCCATGTTAAAGCGCACGCAAAGCTTGCCGCAAAACGTCAGCAAGTAATTACCATGATGAATGCTCCAGGGGAAATAGAATATCCGCAGGGTTTCGGTTCATTTTTGTGAAGAGCTCCTGCTCAAGACCGAGAAAGCAGAAAGCGTATCCTGTTTGTTTTCTAAAAAAGCACAACGTATGCTGATATTGTGAGTGCACACAAATAAAAGTAGACCCTTAACAGTCCCGAATGACAAGATGCGCCGATGTGAAGCCGTTTGAAGAAAAAGTCAAAGAGAGAAGACGCGTACAGCTGAATCACTCACGCGGTTTTCAAATGACTGATTTGATCAGTCTGTGTGGACTGGACTCAGTCTGTAGGTTTGATTATTTACTCATCAAACCTACATGCTATAGGCTATTGAATAAATGTGTAAATATCCATCATTTTAAAGTCAAAAGCTGCGGGAATGAGTAAAACTATGCGATATAGCCTATGCGCACCGAAATTCAGCACCTGATTAAACACAATTCTATTATACAGAGTTTTGTGAAATAGATTTCAATGACTTTTCCAAAACTTTCTGGGTTTATTTATTTTTCCAAAACTTTTCCAGGCCTGAAAATTGGTGTTTTAAAATTCCATGACTTTTCCAGGTTTTTCATGACCGTACGAACCCTGACCCCTATAGATTTCACTTTCCATGATTCGTGACCGACAGGAGAATAACAAAACTCAAATTGACACAGGCAGAGTGTACAAGTGATTTCAAAACATTTCAGCCGGTTTATATATAATGTGTATATATTATTTATCTTGTATAAGATGCATTTGGTTAAGCTGCGCTGCAGTAAAGCGCTTCATTGTAGTACTACGGTGATTATCTCTTCAGCGCGCAGGGCGAGCAGTACAAACAACAATGCAGAATATGAATAACTATGACTGGGACTGTCATATACATAACATTATAATGAGAACACTATTATAATAAAACGCTGTAAATTTTTAGAGTTTAGTTGCTGTGTTTCTGCATGTTGTTGCGTGAAGAACACGTCCACAAAAGTATAAATAAGGCGTATTCTATATGAGATAAATCAGTTAAATCCCATTCATTAAAAACCTGCTATCAGATGCTTCATTCTACTGGTCATCTTCAGCGCGTGCAGCTCAAAACAGAAATGCAGAACATTAATAACTACTGTCATATACATAACGTTAGAATGAGAGCACTATTGTAAAAAATTTTGTGAATTCTTAGGGTTTCGCTGACATTTAATGTTAACTATCTTTTAATCAAAACATAAAACATTATTTTTGTATCGGCGAGGTGTGCGTTACACATTTTCCCTGTGTGTTAACGTAATTATGGCTCTCGAATGTCTGACTTGACTCTTGGTAATGTATTTTGCCCCGCCCCCCAAACACATGATCCGACTATCAGTCAACTGTCGGCAAGATTAGAAAATTCCGATTCGACTATGTAAATCCTTAGTCGGAGACACCCCTAGTGTGTCAGTATATAGTTATTATCCTTATAACTCTTGGTGTGAATGGCCATTTAAACAGCACTGTCATGGACACCAGACAAAATAATTAATGCAAATGTCTATTGTTACAATCTTAACCATTCAGAATCAAGTTTCCAGAATGCCTTCCTTTGAATAGGATCGCAGTTGAGCCAGGTCATAATTGGTCACAAGATATATCAGTCTTAAAGTGATAATTCACTCAAAAATGAAAATTCTTTCATCATTTGCACTCATGTCACTCCCAATCTGTATGACTTAGTGAAATTCAAAGAGGTTTGGAATGACATGAGGGTGATTAAATAATGACAGAATTTTCATTTTTGCGTAAACTTTTCCTTTAAAGACTTGACCTCCCTTTTAGCTGTTTTTGACTAAATGTCATTGCTTGTTGAACTACTTCAGCTGTGTGTAGCTCGCAGCTTAGCAAGAAGCTTTAGCAACATAGTCAATGGCAACCACATTGGTGCATTACTGGACATGTGCGATATAACATGCATTGCATACGAATGTATGCTGCTCCACTTTGCTACACTAGCCTCTAGATATACCTTTACAGCAGCCACTTCCTCTCACTAACAAGTGCGTCAACACACAGTGGAGCCAACCAGGCCAAAAGTGCTTCAAAAAAGATCAGCACGAGTGATAATGACACTTTGCTGCCAAAAAAGGAAAAATAAAACAACGACTTGAGTCACCAGCGGGCCACATAAACTAATTAGAAAGTGTTGCCTTGGGCTTATCGTGTTCAAGGGAAAGTTTTTGAATCTAATGAGAGGTTTAATATCAGCAAACAGCGCACACAGCACAGGAGAGGATAACAGCCTTTGCCTTAGATCTAAAACCATAATACCAGAGTTTATCTCTCGTTTTCCCTTCTAGACTAACTGCACTCTTTGATTGCATGTGTTCAGGGGTTGCAGAAGGTGCCCCATTTTGGAAGGAATCGGTTTTGTCTCGATGTGAGTCATGAATCTCAAATAGACTCGTGCATTGTGCGAATACAGATATCAGCTCATCGCTGTTCTAAAGTGTGAAGGCAAATATATTTATCCAAAGTGCACACACTCGCACACATATCACACTGGGGGCCTACGCAGCGCATGGTGCACCACAGATAAAGGGTTTAACATATCCAGAGAGTTCCAGCAGCGATGGAGTGGCTTTCCTTTTTTTTACGCCATGTTTGGGTCACATTTACATTCGTCAAGACTTTTATCGGTGTTAGCTCACTCTCCACTCCACGGAAACAGCACAGCTTTCTCCACGCATACTTGCACTTCTAGGGGTTAAATTGGCCCGGAAAGGCGTTCCACCACCTCCGAATCGATAAAGAAACAGCTTGTTAATCCATTTCATTACCTACATTATTCTGTTTTTGTCCAAGTCACAAAACTAGGGAGAATATTCACTCAAAAAAAGTCCTTCAAGTTTTTTACGTTATGTATTATCCTCCGCTCTAGTCAGTGGCGACTCCACTCATCCGCATCCTTTCTGGTCCAGTAAAATCACAAAATAAAGTGCAACCTAATTAAAAAAAACATTACATTTTGTGTTTTGGATTGTGGCATGCTGGTATCCCCAACAGATGTGTTCACTAGCTAAACCAGCAAGATGGTCAACCAGCTTTGCAAGTTTATTTATATGGGTATATGTATATACCGCACAATTCCTACAAGACCGTAGCTTTGTATAGCTAATATTAAGACAGGGAAAAAAGACACATAAAAGTCCATTTAAAAAAATTTAAAATAATGAATTAAATATATGTAAATAAGTAAAAAAAAAATATATATATATAATTAAGTCATTTTATGGATTAGAACAAATAAACGAAATTTGCCATTTTCAATTTTTTTTAATTTATTAATTGATTTTCAAATGATTTATTTATAATGTATTTAAATATAATGTGAAAAAATATACATTTCATTGCAGCATGTGTGATTTGTTATCTTTCTACTTTCTACTAAATTCTACTTTCTACTAAATTCAATAGTACAATATCATACGGTATATTGGCTTTATTACGGCCATCCACCACCCTGCTCTGGCACAGACTATAAAAAAATATTGGTTGACCACTAATAAAAACAGAAGAAAAAGAATACACTTTAAACTAAAATAACACCATGCAATCAGTATTCAGTCAATGAGTGTTTTAGTTTTTTTAGTTATTTTTTGCTTGTGAACAGCATAGCTGCCATCTAAACCAGCTTTAGCCAAAATAAACCAGCCTAAAACAGCATGGAAATTCATGCTGGTTTAATCTTATAGCTGCATTTTGTTTTCACGTGTATTTCAATTTGAACCGGTCTTCTGTTGGTCTGATCTTCTGTGATCAAGTCACTAATCATACGGCACACATTCCCTCCAAAAACTCAGGTAAGCCAGTATGAAAAATAGACCATCAAGGTCACATTTCCTTCACATTAGCTTCAATGAATTCATTAAGTGCAAAGGGCTGGACTTTCATCTGTCTGCCAGTTGTGTGGACCAAAACAGATGGACTCGAGGAAGAGGTCAGGAATGAAATGTGTCCACAACACACCCAGGGAAGACTTCAACGACTAATTCATTTCTCGGTTGCTGGGCAACCTCCCCCTCTGTTGAACCTGAAGGAATGCATCCAGCTGGGAAATTTGCCTGCATGCTAATTGACTTATTTGATTTCCTTCGCCCCTGTTTTTCAGCAGGTGTGACATTCTTCGGCCCATGACAAGCCATTGACATGTCTGGATCAATTTTAGTGATTGTATTTCCTGAGACGGGCGGTCTATTAATACTTCAATCGATAATGGAACACACTTTAGCCTAATACAAAAGCAGACAAAATCTTTTAGCGCTTCCTTAGCATCGATGGCTGGCATTAAGTGTCTCTCTCTGCTAAATAACAAGCCTTTGATAGAATCCAAGTAAGTTACTCGGCGTTCACAATGGCGCTTGTGTGGTGGGGGAAGTTTGTTTGCATGTAATCCCCGCCGTATTTTCTGGTCTGATTAGCGTGTGGTGTGCGGTAGGGCTAATCTGACCGTAGGCTTGTAATAAGCTTTCTGAGTTCTGAACATTCATGTTATAATGCCTCCGTCAATGTCAGCCCCACCACCTCAGAGTGACCTTTAAAAATGAAGCGTGTTCTCCGACAACCTAATCTCTGCCTTCATATGTCGTCTTGACACGTTTTATACCATATCAAATCACGAGGCTTTGTTCTGTCGTGTTCACTCTTCTGTCCCCCGTCAAGACTTCATCACATCTGTCTATCGCCTGCTGGAATCATCTTCTGCTTTCTATTTCTCTCAGCCTAAACCCCTCCTGTCTCTCTCTAGCGTTTCATTCCATTTGTACGCTCTTTCGCTAACCTCCTCTGCTCTCTCCTCCCCTTCTCCCTTCTTTCTTTCACCCTCCCGGGTGGGAGACCATCTACGCTTGGCTGCTGGAAAACTAATTTGGGTCATCTTCGAAAGTACGGGTGTTTCTATAGCAACCCAATGCTAAGGGGCTGCATCAGACAGTCAGTCTAAGTGTTCATTTGTGATGATGAAGGAAAAGACAGTGTGTGTCTCCACATCCACATCGCTCGGCTCCAAAACTCAGACCAATTTTGAACGCTACGTAGGCGACAACTCGTTATCGGTATACAAATAGAGCTCCACACACAAAGAATCTGATTTCACAATGGATTTCAATAGTTAACAAAGTGATATTCATTTATAATTATGAATGAAAAGACAGTTTGTCTCTACATCAACTCTGTTCCAAAACCTAGAATGCTACCTTGTTGTCTGATGCCTACATAGCCAGCTGTGTTCAAAGGAAGCTAACTGAAATAGAAACTCACAAGTGACCAATTTGGAATACTGCAGATACTGCAAGAATTCCAAGTGTCACAAATAGCACTCCTCACACAAACCACATTGAAAATACTTATAATATTTCAATTAGGTCTAGGCAATATGAACAAAAATAGGATCACAAAATGTTTTATACTATATTATCCGTTATTGATATTTATCATGATATTAATTTCATGCCATTGATTTTGAAGGTCTGATAAGCATGTGGAATACTTTCCTTCCTCATTAATGTAAACATAACTTGTTTGAGAGTAAGCTACGTTTTTTATTTAAAGCCCTGTGATATACTATACAATGGTACAATATATTTCCTTCATCATTTCTTCAAATTAAACCAAATAATTTGTATTTGACAATAGCTTTTATCAAATGAAACGGTGAAATGTTCGTGAAGTAAAGCTGCTCATTCACTCAGAGACACACAGATAATTTTTAGAATCACGCACTTGATTGTCTAGATGGTATCGAAAATGGTAACACTTCAGTATAGGGAGCAATTCTCACTATTAACTTGTCGTTTATTATCATGCACATACATATCAAAGCACATAATCTGCATGACCATATTCTAAATCCCTAATCCCACCCAATACCTAAATTTAACAACTACCTTAATAACTATTAATAAGCAGCAAATTAGGAGTTTATTGAGGCAAAAGTCATAGTTAATAGTTAAAGGGGTCATATGATGCGATTTCAATTTTTCCTTTCTCTTTGGAGTGTTACAAGCTCTTGGTGCATAAAGAAGATCTGTAAAGTTGCAAAGACTAAAGTCTCAAATCCAAAGAGATATTCTTTATAAAAGTTAAGAGTCAGCCACGCCTACCTAAAACAGCTCGTTCTAACACGCCCCCACATATCTACGTCACTATCTGGGAAGATTTGCATAACGCCGCCCAAATGTTCACGCAAAGAAAGAAGGCATAACTTTTATTCTTGCTGTAGTATTGTTGCCACCGCCGCCATTCCGTGAAGGCACTGTGTGCTTCGATGTGAAAGCGAAACTACTTTGTTTGGCCTTCCAAAAGAGGACGATATCGCTTCATCATGCCTGGAGCTGATCCGTGCTGGTCGCTGAGGAAATACTTCAACTTCGCGCTGTCGATCGCCGGATCGGCTTTCACCGTGGACGAAGCGGAGGTCGTCACATGTGGTTGCCGCAGGCATCACAATATGGTAAGGGACGTAACATTTCTGTCACACGCTCGAGGAATTCGGCCAATCACAATGCTCTGGATAGCTGGCCAATCAGAGCACACCTCGCTTTTTCAGACCGATGAGCTTTGTAAAAATCGACGTGTTTCAGAAAGGCGGGGCATAGAGGAGAAACAATAATGTACAGTATGTGGGAAATTATTTTTTTTTGTTTTTTTAACCTTAAACTGCATAAACACATTTCATTACACCAAATACACAAAATATTGTTCTTTTTTAGCAGCATCATATGACCCCTTTAAGAGCGAGAACTGGATCTTAAAATAAAGTGCAACCTCGAAAATTACTCAAAAGTTTATTATCAGTATTTTTTTTTGATAAACATCAATATAAATTTATTGCCCAGCTCTTATTTCAACAGAACATGGTGTTAGCATGTTGCTAAGCTAAGAATGCATGTTTGAATATGCATAAAACGCACAACACGCAAATATTAGGTAAAACTGATGGTTTTTAATTAGAATGACATTGTAATCAACACTTTCCCTGCTTAATTTCTCTTTTTTTCCCCAATGTGCATGCCGTCTACGTAGCCAGCACACTAGGTTTTGGAACAGAGCCATCCACACCATCTTCCTCCGTGTGTGAGCACACGAGCAAGTGTTTACGTCTTTCTCCATTATTTCAAGGATGACTTTGCCTGAACCTTTCTGAGAAAGACTGAAAGACATTCAAACTTGCTTGACAACCACGGCACCTTAGATTGTGTGTGCGTGCTGCTATAGTCACAGGAGTGTGTCGGTGTGCATGCCTCAGCGCATATCTGCGTGGACAGCTCCACTGAATCAAAATGGAGGACGCAGGAAACGGAGGCAGCGCGCTGCTTTATCACTGCTGGCGCTCATCCTGCCAAGACTCAGCAATACATCATTTAGTGATAGTCAAGAGACGGACATGAAGAGAGAAGAGATAGATAAATGGATAGGTAAAATGCAAACAAGAAAGAAGAGGAGTGAGGAACCGAGAGAGAGTGAGAGGTAGAGGCAGAAGGAGAAAAATATTCGGTCGAGAGACAGCAAGTGCGAAAAACCCAGAGAAAAGAGGAGAGAAGAAGGGAGGATATTCAGAGCTGTGATGTGCAAACTCTTGAGGGACGCTTCTCTCGGTCTCGACCATCATGACTAATTGATGTGCCTCTTGAATACACAA
Source organism: Sinocyclocheilus grahami (assembly GCF_001515645.1). Lineage (NCBI taxonomy): Eukaryota > Metazoa > Chordata > Actinopteri > Cypriniformes > Cyprinidae > Sinocyclocheilus > Sinocyclocheilus grahami. The sequence goes on along the minus strand of NW_015505565.1, from coordinate 35,240 downwards.
TTCAGTTTGATGCACTTGCGCCTCTTCTGAGCTTATTTTTAGAGGTAACAGAGATGGTCTGCCTTTGGCACACATTTAAGATGCGCACAGCTACCAGTAAGCTAACTGACATCAATTGGAGCAAGCTGCGAGAAAAGTATTCCAAAACCTCTCTCTTAAAGGGATAGTGCACCCAAATGTGTTTTTAAGTATTACTTATATACTAATATAGTATTTATTGATATTTTTCAATTAGTTTCTATTGTTAATTTTATGTGCTTTTGTCATTTTTAGTTTTTTTATATTTCTATTTAGCTTTAATTTCATTTCAGTTTTAGCTTTAGTGATTTTAGTACTTCATCTTACAAGGCAAAAGTTTGCATTTTTCCATTTAATATTTGTTTATTATTTTATTTCAGCTGTAGTTCAGTTAACAACAATTATTTTTAATAGGTTTAGTTAACAATCACAACACAGGCACCCAAAAATGACAATTCTGTCACCATCAGTCTTTTTAAACCCATACAACTTTCTTTCTTCCATGGAATGCACACATTTTCAGTGAATAATGACAATTGTTCAGTCTCAGCCTACAGTATTCCTCACACAAAGCCATCATTTCCTTTTTAAAGTACCTGAAATACTGTTTGTGAGTCATTTGAAATAGTTTCATGATGCATTGCTTGTCCTTTTTGGAGCTTGGCAGCCCCCATCCCTATCCACTTTCATTGAATGCAAGAGAAGAATACTTTTAAAAACAGGGCTGCACTATTTGGGGAGAAAAAAAGCGGATTAGAATTTTTCTAAATCTGATTATATTATAATTATTTTATTTTACAGTACAAATGCATTAATATTAGTTAATATTATTTATTTGTTTTCAAATGTTAACCCACTGTTGCTTTTATTTCCTTTTACATTTTTTTCTCCCCGATTAAACATGTAGCCCTACTTCAAAACATCTCCTTTTGCATTCTAGAAAGTCATCAAACATGTTTTAAATGACATAAGGATGAGCAAACGAAGACAGAATCCCTTTAAAAAAGAAATTCACGGCTTAAAGCGGAGCATTTTCCATGTTTGGAAGCCCAGCAGGCAAGCAATAATCATTTTAGTGTTGTGCAAGCATTGAACTGAGGTAAAGTAACATACGATTTTATGTACAGGAGTCCAAAATTCCCACCAGTAAACAAACCCTGAATCCAGTGATAAAAAAAATTAAGTAATCCACCAGCATCAGACTCTCTACTGAACTCGCAGCGGGCAACAAACGCATAGCCGCACATACAGATGTCGAGCTGTCAGTGACTGGGTGACAGTAATGCATTGAAATCTCATCAGCCCCCATGTTGAGGACACAGTATAAACAGATAACAGGATTAGGATCAAAAGCAACCGCTGTCTGTCAGAGAGCAAAATCGATTGAGTATGGAATAGAAAGGGGGGAAGAGGGGAAATAGGGAGACTGAAGACACATGGATAGAAAGACAGAGGCGGATAGAGGAAAGGAACAGATACAGTCTCACACCCACATCGTATCTAAACCCCCCAAAAAAAAGACTTAAATCATGGCAGACCCATCACCATGTGGATTTCTGGTCGCAAACACGTTCACACACACACACGTCCTCCATCACATAAGACAGAGGCGGATAGAGGAAAGGAACAGATACAGTCTCACACCCACATCGTATCTAAACCCAAAAAAAAAAAGACTTAAATCATGGCAGACCCATCACCATGTGGATTTCTGGTCGCAAACACGTTCACACACACACACGTCCTCCATCACAGAGTGTTTTTTTCAGGGATTCATTTCCGCCCACAATGCATTTTTCATATCTCGGCTGGTCTCAAACCTTCACATCTTCCTTCTGCAGTCAGCTTAAGAAATGCCACAAAGGCAGGTATGACCGCGCCATTATTTTCCAGCTAAACAAAAGAAAATTGACGCACTGACAGAAATGCCTCGAACACAATCATGACTTAAGGATGAAGCTGCAGTAACCTTAACCTGTAATGACTGTTTTCTATTCATGGTAGCACCTCAAAGACAGATGCAATGGGGTTGGGCATGAGACTACATTGCAATGTGGTATACCAATACTTCAAATGCATATTTAATAAGCAAAGCAAATGCTGTTTTTGATATGCACACATGCTCCCACTTATATATTAGCTGAACTAGGAAACGCAATTACACTGAAAAATGCAAATGCAATGGCATAAATGCCAGAATCCCGCCCCACACGCTCAATATGATATGCATGTGAAATCACATACTTGCATGTTTATTCTAAAATGTAACAGCATATTTGTGTCATATGAGGGCTGTTATATATTCCGCACATAGCACAACCCCAATCGACAGGTGTATGGCTTAAGGTGTCTCACAACCAGCTGTTTGCAATGTTTGTTAGAGTCGGTTTGCGATTAAATGTAGGCCTGAATCTGCCATATGCACCATGTGTCAAAAGTGACACTTTTTCGATACGTGTGTATGCAAGTTTGTCAACTGCCGACATGTGTTTCACGTGAACAGTGTTATGTATATGTTGTGTGTAAATGTGTTAATAAGGAAGGATATGCATAGATGTTGCTGAGTTTACATATATACGGTTGACGAGCTGCGAGAGAGAGAAGGGGAGGTGAACAATGTGTGACAGATTTGATTAGTAATAAAGGAAGTATGACGGTAAGATGGAGCAAGATCATCAGCTTAAATCAGCATGAATTTTAATGATTGTTCAGGCTGGTTAATGCTGGTTTGGTGTAAAATACTTGTGTTGAAGCTGGTTGACTGAGAAACTCTTGCTGGTTAAACTAGTTAAATGAGCAGTTTATGCAGAAATAAAAATTCTGGGTAACACTTTACAGGGACTTAGTACGATTAACAGGTTGCTTATTAGCAGGCCCATTATTAACATATTGGCTGTTTATTAGTGCTTGTAAAGCAAATATTCTGCATGACCACATTCTAAATCCTTAATCCAATCCAACCCAATACCTAAACTTAACAACTACCTTACAAACTATTAATAAACAGCAAATTAGAGGTTTATTGAGGCAAAAGTCGTAGTTAAAGGGATAGTTCACCCAAAATGACTCACCCTCATGTTGTTCCAAACCTGTAAGACCTTTGTTCATCTTCGGAACGCAAATTAAGATATTTTTGATGAAATCTGAGTTTCTGTCCCTGCATAGAGAGCAAAACAACTGAAATATTCCCAGACCCAGGAACATAGTAATGACATCGTTAAAATAGTCCATGTGACATCAGTGGTTCAACTGTCATTGTACAAAGCTACGGGAATTCTTTTTGTGTGTAAAGAAAACAAAAATAATGGCTTTATTCAATGATTTCTTCTCTCCTGGGACAGTCCTCCACCATTTTGGAGAGTACCGTGACACATATGTATTACATGTTCTGCGTCTTAATTTGTGTCTTAATTTGCTGTCTTAATTTGTGTTCCGAAGATGAATGAAGGTCTTACGGTTTCGGAATGACATGATATCGCCGATGTATTGCCTGCAATAATGAATGCGATATTGCATAGCTTGTCAGTGAACTATGGCTCTGTGTAGTAACTGCCGCTCCATTTGAAAGCAGGTGATGGAGATTTACTACTAATCACAGAACTGGCTTTACTGACGAGATGCGCATGATAATTGCATTCGATTATTTGCACAGCCCTAATTACAATGAATGGATTCTAGACCTTTCAAGCTTCAAAATTTGGGTCTGTCCTTCATATAAACCTATCACATGACTTGAGAAGACTTGACTTTTTGCCATTTTGGAGTTTACCAGCTCCAGACCTCATTCATTTTCATTATACTGAAAAGTGGCCAGGATATTCTTCAAACCTTGTGTTACATGGAAGCAAAAAAAAAATTATAATATTTCTAGAAGGATATAAGTGAATAAATAATTTTCAATTTCAGAATTTTCATATTCACAATCCCATCAAGAATTATGCTAGTTGCACCATCTCGCAGTATTATGTACTGAGGCTGCCAGTAAAAGATTCATTTACAACTCTCTTATAATCCTGCCCACAATCTGTAAGGATACGTATTACAATCAATGTCTCCTCGTCCTTTTCACCCAGTGTGGCCTTGACAGTTTGTAGCTCTTTCTTTCTTCCTCCCTCCCTCATTCCTTCTCTCTCTCTTGCTCCCTCTCCAATTTTCTTCATTGACTCCCCCCTCCCTCCCTTATAATATAATTTATTTATACCCTTTCAATTTCCCAGAGAAGAGGCTGTAATATTTTCTCTTCCCATCAGTAAAAGCAATCTTACGCTTCTATCAGTCAGGGTGATTTGTCATTATTTAAACCCACATTTTTCCTCTCTCTATTTTCTCTGCGAATCCCTCCCCACCTCCCACCTCGAAACGTGGCACCTCCCCAAATGTGTTTCAATAGCTCATTAGTCCCAGTCACAGGCCAGGGTTAAAATAATAACCAAACAAAATAAATAAATTGGAAGGGAATGGGCTGTTTCTCTCTGCTATATTTCGTGTCTAATTTATCTTAATTAAAGAGTACCATCTCATCAGGAGGACGAGAAAGGGTTAGACTGGTGCAAATAACAAAAAAAATGTTTCAAACATTTCTACTCTGATTGAAGTTTGTAATTAAATACACTCTCAAATCAATCCCGACCTCTTGCCGGCACCCATACGCCACCTACCCAATGGTTCAATGTACAATTTTGAACAGCAACACACTCATTTCACATCCTGAGCATCCTTTCTCCCCATCCAATTACTCCTGAGGGCTTCTCTCCTCCCCAACCCAGCCTTCTTCCCACTTCACCATGCTCTCCAGCAACCTTTGCCACTTCCTCCCCATGGCTGCATGCCCATTCAATAGACACCTTGATGAATGAAGATCAACCAGAAGCATGAAATTCTATATTCTGCAGCGGTGAATTTCCCACTCTCTCTCTCTCTGGTGCACACTTTCTCACTGTGACCTTGCAACCTGATTACGGTGTAATCCTCTCCCCCGTGACATGTCCTGGGCTATTTCAGTGGGTTGCCAGGCGACAGGGCCTGCCTAGGACCCCCATCGGAGGCGAAGGAGGGCGGCGTTACCGCGGGCTCTGCAAACATCCCGCTCACAACCGCGGATGTTCACTCTCACTCATTCACAGCAGCTGCATCAGACTCCACGTCTGCCGTTCACTACTTTGCGGTGGTCTGCAGTAACCCGATAGCAAATGAGATCACACTCTTACACGCGATCGATCACTGGTGAGGTCATGTTTCTGAGCGCTCACAGATTCATTCACTCATCTGCTGTCTCTCTCACACATCACTTACTGCTCTCTCTTGAACCGTACGCAGATGGATGGCCCGTTACTGTCAATGGATGCAAATGTATGCAAATGAATGCACACTCCAGATATTAACCTTCAGTCCAATTCGGTCTTATAGCAGAGTTCACAAAAAATAATCGGGGCCAGAGTTTAGGAGGGCATCAAAGTTAATCTTGCTTTTTATATATACAAGTTTCATTCAGTTACTGTGACACATTGCCAGGTTGTCTGGAATTGATCCATGGAGCCACACGTGGGTATGATGACGCAGATGTTCAAACAATAGCAAACAAAAGTCAGTTTCAGCTGGATCCCTTGGTACGCAGAGTAATTATTGTGGAGGAAAAGATTTGAGTACTGTTGTACTGGTAATTTATGGTTGTAAAAACCAAGTACTCTAAGCAATAAACGCTTCACATACATAAACAGCCTTTAATGTTCAATCAATACCGTACAGCTGCCATATACTGTACATCAGCCAATAATTCTAACATTTACTTTTTTTTAAACAACAATTGGCACATTTCTCAATACTGACTACAGTTTTTTCAAACTCCTCACACTTTTCACAACACAAAGTCTGACACATCAGTTATCTCACTTTCAAAGTGCACCAAATCACTACCTAAAGTGAAGTGTGACGTGACATGTGGCCAAGTATGGTGACCCCGTACTCGGAATTAGTGCTCTGCATTTACCCATCCAAAGTGCACACACACAGCAGTGAACACACACAAACCGTGAACACACACCCGGAGCAGTGGGCAGCCATTTATGCTGCGGCGCCCGGGGAGCAGTTGGGGGTTCGGTGCCTTGCTCAAGGGCACCTCAGTCATGGTATTGAAGGTGAGAGAGAGCGCTGTACATTCACTCCCCCCCACCCACAATCCTGCTGGTATGAGACTCGAACCCACAACCTTTGGGTTATGAGTCCGACTCTCTAACCATTAGGCCACGACTTCCCCAAATATTGGTGTAAAACCAATATTTGTCATAAACTCCTTCAACCATTAAAGAGCAAACGCTCTCAGCCAGCAAGAACATTTTGTCACTCGAAGCACATAAACCTTAAAAAACTAAATACAGGTAGCCTTATACAAGATGTATCAGTGAGGGGAAAAAAATATTAGCTAATGCATTAGTTATCATTAACTAGCATTGAACAACATTTCAATTTAATTTAGGGTTACACTTTATTTTAAGGTGCTCTTGTTACAGTGTAATTATACATTTAAGTATTGAGTAATATTAATTAATTACATGTACTATATGGTTAGGGTTAGGCTTAGGGTTGCATAATTAAGTGCTATTATAATAGTAAGGACCTGTAACATGTAACAATGTCACCTTAAAATAAAGTGTTATCTCGTTCCTAATTAAATGATGACAATATACACTACCATTGATAAGTTTGGGGTCATTGATAAGTCTCTTACATTAATCAATGCTTTGTTTATTTGATTAAAAACACATTAAAAACAATAATATTGTGAAATAGTATTACATTTTTATAAGTGATGTTTACTGCCACTTTTGATCAACCAAATCCATCCTTTCTTAATAAAAATTATTAATTAAAAAAAAACTTACTGACCCCAAATCTTTTAACAGTATTGTAAACAAATTGAAATGCTATAAAAAAGAAAGCATTGATCATTCTTAATTCATTAACTAATGTTTATTTGCATGAACTGTGATGCTGTGATCCAGATGTTTCATTTATGGCGCTTTTCCACTGCGTAGTACGACTCGGCTCGGTACGGCACGGCACGGTTCGGCTCGGCATGGTTTGCTTTTCCACTGCAGTTCAGTACCGCTTTAGAGTGGGCGGGATTATTCACATGTCGCTATAGTTGCGCCGCCTCTATTACCACGACTCCTAAAAAAACTTTTTCATTCCGCATCGCCCCATCAAGCTCTTGCTGGATCCGCTCCTCTGCTGTCAACGAGAGGAACGTCTTTTCTTTTTCCGCAACAGACAACAAAACTTTTTGGTTGTTAAAAAAAGGTGCGCTTGTTCAAAACAGTTGCGTTCGATCCTTCGCTGGCTGTGCTGATTTAAATCTAGCGGTTCTTTTGTGTTTGTGTCGCAAGTTCAGTGACGCAGGTAGTGACGATTCTCTCCGGCCAATCCGTGATCAGCAGAGTTTACACGTCACGTTTTGGTAATGGTACGGTTCACTTGGAACCCCCAAAAAAGTACCAGGTACTGTACCCAGTGGAAAACCCCCAAAAAGTGAACCGTACCGAGCCGTACCGTGCCGTACCATGCACTGGAAAAGTGCCATTAGTTATCTAGGATCTGAACAGCACATGTATTGTAATGCGCCTGTGATGCAATCTCTTTGCATGCCTGATCCGTCTTTGGCAATCCTCTGCGTCCTCTGCCCTCTTTTACAAAGTCTTGATTTTGTTTTGGGGGTGTACTAGAACATGCTCTCATGCTTGGTGGTTTGAAAAACACATTATTTTTCACATAATTTACATTATTAAAATACCTTTCTCCCCAGGCTGGCACAAACGGCTCGATTAGTTCCGGCTTTGATGAAGGTCCGCCTTCCGAAAAACAAAATGTGTTGTGATTGGTTAGCTGTCCCAGTGCGTTGTGATTGGCGAACAGCTTAGACAGTGTTTCAGTACTGCCACGCCCCTTGCTCCGTCTTTCAACAAAAGCTTTTGGCGAATCCGGCACTACTCACGGCGTCTGTCCGCGGCGCCCAGCTACGTTGTGTTATACTGTACTTGTAAGAATTGTTCTAGACCAGCAGTTCTCAATTCCAGTTCTCACGTAGCATGTTTTGCACGTCTCTCTTTGTTAACACACCTGATTCAGATAATCTCGTTAGAAGTGAGCTCCGTGCATGAACTGTGTTCCGATTGACATGGTCCCTACACAGTGTCCATTGCTCCCTACTCCCTGAGCAGGGGAAATCCGTTGAAGTTTACTTCACTTCGGAATATTCATTTACAGATTTGCGCTGCGCCACTGCCTGCAGCGTCTTCACACACAAACAAAACCTACTAGAGAAGCGTGAAGTGGGACATAATATACCTCTGTAAATAAATACAATTTAAATTCACGTCTCGCACACTTAAATGCCCTTTGTATGGAACATATACGCTCCCTTCAAACTGGAATCATGGAGGAATATCCAGTAACGTCCACTTCGCAGGGCACTTACAGTCAAATATAGCAAACGTATGA
>NW_015505565.1:12910-26604 GCF_001515645.1 Sinocyclocheilus grahami | reverse complement strand
AGCAGCTCTTCTTCTTGGTTTTCTCTGATGCACTAACTCAGCAGCAGCACTTCTTCTTCATCGTCTCGTCTGATGCACTCACTCAACCAAGCGTTCTAACCACGACCTCGCCCCTCCCCACCCCCCAACCATTACAATTTCTGTAGGCGGGAATTATTTGTAATGAAATTTTAATGAGCCACTTTGTGATATCACAAAGCCCGGAAACCAAACAATGTAGTCCAAACGAGCCGTTCGTTGTAGTTCTTGAAAAGGGATTTTTAAAAAACTAAATATCTCCCTTTGTAGTGGACTTTGAGATTTGTAACTTTCTAGATCTTTTTAATGCCCAAACATTAAAAACATCCTGGGATTAAAAAATGCAGAGTGAGGTTGAAAGTCATATTATGCTGATACTCTGTGACTACTAGACAGTGGTGAAAAGCCATTTTCTTCACTTATTCTTCACCACGCACAAGTCTTGCATGAAGGTCATCCTAAAATTAGGCGTCTAAGTCTAAGTAAACCCAATTACAGATGTGTCCAGTCACTACTTTCTCTTTCAGCCATGTTTAAGTAACAGAATCATTATAAAAAAAGGTAGGCAATTTTAGTTTTTGAAAGTAGACTATTACAAAATTGATCAAAAATGTTCTTCAGGGTGGTTTTCAGCTAAAAGTGGAATCAGCTGTCGTAGACCTAATTATGTAACACTTTACAATAAGGATTCATTTGTTAACATTAGTTAATACATTAGCGAACATGAACTAACAATGAGCAATACATTTTAACAGCATTATTTACTCCTTGTTAATGTTAGTTCATAAAAATACAGTTGATATTGGTTTGTTCACTAATGTTAACATACAAATTTTGGGTAACACTTTAAAGTGTCCTTGTTACACGTTACATGTACTTACTATTATAATAACAATTAATTATGCATAATTGCATGCAAGTTACCCTAATCCTAACGCTAACCATATCTAAGTACATGTTGTTAATTAATATTACTCAGTACTTAAACGTATAATTACACTGTAACAAGGACACCTTAAAATAAAGTGTAACCAAATTTTGTATAAAATGTTTTCTATAAATCCTAAAAATTAGCATTTAAAGATTAATTATTGCTGTAGTAGAAGTACTGTTCATTGTTAGATGTATAAATTAAATAATGTAGTTAAATAATGTTAACAAATGAAAGCTTTTTTTAGATTTCGAATATTCTTCAATAAGGTATTACTGTACAAAAAAGCACAGTGATTCATAAACGTATAAAACCATTCAGAAAATGTGTGTATAGAATTTTGTTAGTGGTTGAGTTGGTTCAGAAAAACAAATGTGACTGATACAGTCATTGAATGCATTCTGCATCAAAGCAATTGAAAAGCAATTAGTAAGTTTAGACCGCAGACACGTCTGTTGTGAAGAGTTTTAAAGACGTGTTCTCGGCATTGAGTAATGCACATAATCAATTGTAAAAAAAACTAATCTGCATAGAGAACACAACTCTTTGCACACTCCTGATTTTAAGTCACTTTTTATATAAGAACAAAGTACCGTGCGAAATGAAGTGTGCATAACTTTCCATCACGTCCCTGAAAATGTATATCACACTTCAGTTTTAATCGCACACGCTTTAGTAGGAGCGTAAACCGCTCCATCACGACAAGGTCCAGATATAAACATGACTGTGAAGCAGCTATGCCCACTGCATCTTCAAAAGTACTGACAATTAATCATCACTCGGCCTGCTGGAGCCCTATAATGCACTGCCTATTCTAGAATTACCGGAATGAGTAATCCTTTGAAATGTATGTGCAAAACAATACTTCCTCTGAGAGTGGATGGAGATTTATACCTCCTTCTGAGAGAAGTGGGTGCGATGATATAATTGCTGTCTCCTGCCATCCTCTTCACCATGAGCCGCCCTGGTCATCCTGTGGCGCGAGGGCCCATGTTAGCATACTTAGCTGTGATAACTGCCAGCGTTGCGTATTGTAAAATCAAATAGATACAGTCGCACGGCGAGCATAACGTTTCACGGAAACGGCAGCTTGAATAATCGTTAAAATGTAAATTCTCTCCTAAATGGATTTCGTTTTTGCAAGGAACATCTACTGTTCCCGAGAAGGGTAATAAATGCTTTACTGGGAGGCTTAATTTTAATGACGAGCCATAAAGGTAGGAAATTAAAGCTAATTACCGGGTCTGGCATAGAAATGAGTCTGGTCGGCCCTCCCCTCGCACACCAGGGTTGCCTCAAATTTATCGAGGTCAATCACCATTTACACGACACTGCCCTACTTCTCGCCAGGTTCAATTAACCAAACCGGAGAACGAGGACTGGATTGCTCAGCTAAATATTATGACTTGCCTGACACAATGTAAAATATTACAAAAGCTGGATCGTACGCACACCAAACGCTGATGTACTAAACGCACCCTTGTGGGTCGCGAGTCCGGTCTTATCAAAAAGTGTTCTGCTCGATGCTCTATAGCGAAGCAGCATGAAGCCGGCGCTTTGCGGAGAGATAGTGCTGTTGGCATATCTACCAGCTTTCAGTCTAATTTCCTGTCAATCTGGCAGATCATCTGTCTCTGCCTCGGGCTCTCCGTGGCCTCTTTGTGCATTCTATCACCCTGAGCATTCTCACCGTGCTGCCCACTGGACCGGTCGGCCCTCCCTCTCTCCTGACCTCCTCTCCGAGCGCCTATGGTCCTTGGGGGTGCGGCCACAGCCAGGAGGGACATTAATAACAGGGAGTGCTCTTCGCTACGCCTCCCTGTCGCCCCAGCAACAAATTAATTCCACTTATTTATCTCTCTCGCCAAGGTCGGTGCGGATGGAACAACTGTTTATGGAGCAAAAAGGACGAGGAATTATGGGTGATGTGCCGCGGCTGACAGCGCCGTTTGTTTTCTTTGGCACACTGCGAGCAAGATAAAGCTTATAATGATCAATTTGATAACAAAAACTCTGCAGTCTTATTTTTCCCTGCTCGTTTTGATGAACATATTTTTTTTGTAACCGCACTAACTGCATAAAATGAGAATATAGAGTTAACGCCGAATGATAAAGAGGCAACCATTTTGAGAGCATTTATCATGATCATTGTCATCGTCTTGCGAGAAAATTCTCATCAGGCACTTTTGTCTAGGCTACAAAAGTGGGAGTCAGGACTGATGAAATCTGTTTCCCCGACCACAGCAGCCCACAGACCCTCTCCCTCCTGCTGACACGAACAGTCCGCCTATGAAAAATCATACAAACCGTCTTTATACATCATACTTCACCGCTCTCATGATTCACCTCCGGAGCGAGAAGGACAGCAAGGTCTAAACAGGAAAATCTTGGCGAGTCAGGATGTTTTCCTGTAACTTGCGCATGACAGCATAAAACAACGCTACAAGTAGAAATGAAACTCGTGAGGTACGGTATAAACGTTCAAGAGGATTTAGGGAGTTAATAACCGGAGAGTGTGAGAGATCGGAGATCTTCAAGGCAACAGCACTCCTTGTCATCTATAAGCGGCTTCACCAGATGTTGTGATTGTGATATATATAGCATGACATTTTCTACAGACTTGAAGAGGATCTCTGAAGTAGCTGTTCAAGGTGAAGTGTGACCTGCTCCATCATACTGAATTGTTTTGACCCAGAAACACATTTTGAGATTTATTTACTGAATGGAAACAGAAAGTCATTCTAATGATAGAATGATTGCATTTCTATGCATTTCAATGGTGGTTGCAATAAAAACTTCGGTCCCACTTTATATTAAGTGGCCTTAACTACTATGTACTTACATTTAAATTAATCATTTAGTACAATGCACTTATTGTGTACATATATGTTTTTACATTGTACTTATATTTGAAAAACCCATCCCTTACACCTTAACCCACCCTTAAACCTACCCTTACCACCAAACCTGGCCCTAACCTTACCCACATCTCACCTCAATAGCAGTAAAAGTGTTTTGCAATACAATATGAAGACAATAAGTACATTGTACTTATTTTTGATGTAAGAGCATAGTAGTTCAGGCCACTTAATATAAAGTGGGACCAAAACTTCTTTGAAAAGAAAAAAATCAAATGTGTAAAAACACTACTGTGATATATTGTGATTTAAAATAACATTAACACATTTTCCATTTAAAATGTTCTATTTTCTATTTGAAAGCTGAATTTTCAGAATCCATCACCCACTCTTCAGAATCACATCCTGGTTATTCAGAAATCATCCTAATACTGTAATGCTGATTTGATGCTCAAATAAATATTTCTTATTATCAATGTTAAAAACAGTTGTTCTGCTTAATTATAATTCAATATTTTAATTGTGATCAATTTGATGCATTCTCACTAAATTAAATGATTAATTACTTAAAAAACACACACACACTGACCCTAAACCTTTGAAAAGTAGTGCATACATTAAAAAGGATTATATAAATCCAAAATAAAAGTCCAAATTCAAGTTCTGTGCTTGTAATCACATTTCTCCACAAATGATTCTCCCCTGACTTCTAATTTAAAATGACATTTTCTACAGAATCTATAAGGGAATCATCAAGCTGTCGAAGGGGAATTATTTACCAAACCCTCTCTGCAGATCACCTATTGTACTACGCTAAACCATGGTTCAAAATGGTTGAAAGCGAGACAAACAATGAGACTCCAGGTCTTCCTTTCACAAGGAAGTTTCCAGCAATCATTTTCCACATTGATTTTCCTCGCTGCAGCTTTGTTTGAGCAATTTGAGTCCTCTATTATTAATGTGGTTGACAGGCCTCTCTGTAAGGCCGGGCCTCCCGTACCCTGCCACTCACACAGACCATTTGAGTCAGGAAATGAGCTTGCAGCTCCGCGCTATTATAACAAAGCTAGTGAGGACGGTAAAGCGAGACAACATCCAAAAGCCTTGGATTACATCCTTGGCTGTTAAAGGAAAAGAAAGGACAGTTCAGTGACCTCCCCCTCCCATCTCTCCTATGGCATTGACTGTGCCGAGGTAAAGATGAGTCAATCACAGAACCATTAAACATTGAGGCATTGTGTACACGAGCACTATAATGAACAGCTGGACGAATAGGCAAGTGCCTGGACACACACACACACAGTGTTTTGGCTGCAGGCTGTGTCTGGGTGTAGTGTTTTTTTCCCTTAGGCTCAGTGGTTGCCCAGGTCCCTAATGGCCTCGAACACAGGCATCTCTGCTCCGCATCCTGTGGCTCCTGCAGCTGCAGTGGCAGTGAGAAATGGCTGCAATATCCCAGTCGCCACAGCAAAGTCTGTCAGCGGTAACGGCACCACCTTAACAGATCTCTCGCCACTCTTCTACCTCTCTTCCTTCCCGCTTTCAATTTAGTTAAAGCCCTGACAAACTAAATCCATTTGGGAAGACAAATTAGCCCCCTTCCCCAATGAAGTATCGGGCGTAGGTCATATAGAACTGTACGAGCACTTATTCACGTCGCGAGCGGTGCGGGATTAAAGCGCCACCATGAGACGTGTATACTCCTGCGAATGGCTGCGGCACATTTGCAATTTCTCTGAATCAGCAGAGCGACTTCCTGGACTCAAAGGGTGCATTTCTTAGAAATATACATCCTTGAGGTCTGCTGACGTTTATAATTGCATTAATGAGTAAGAAGTATTGGATTATGACAGCTGACCGAGGTTTGAAGGTTTTGACAAGCATTACAGTTTTGATGTTAATGGAACAGACACCAAATATGATAATTCTGTCACCTTTATGTCATTCCAAACCTGTATTTTCTTTATTTCTTTTGTAGGGTTCAAAACAAGCATTGTTCCCTAATGATTTTTTTGTTTTGTTGGTATGAATAAAAAAAATATATATATTTTGTACCAGGCAAGGCCTACAGTACATTTGATGGTAATGGTAAGTGCTTTACCTAAAAAAGGATTTAAAATAATCATAAAATAATCATAAAAGAGGATTAAGAAATAAAATTAACAACAAAGTAAAAAATAAAGATTCAAATAAAAATGATTTAAATATATATTTTTTAATTTTGCATATGATGTATTACACAGAAGAAAGTAAGTCGTAAAATAATGATGTGAATCTGTTTATAACAGATGATTAAGAAATAAAATTAACAATAAAAAGTAAAAACGTTGGTTTTGCTTCGACTTTTATCGTATGAACAAAAAAAATAAAGAACCATTTTTTAATTACTTATGTACTAGGCAAGGCCTACTGTACATCTGGTGGTAAATCAAAGTGTTTTAAATAAAAAATATTTAAAATAACCATAAAAATAATCATAACAGATGATTAAGAAATAAAATTAACAATAAAAAGTAAAAACTTTGGTTTTGCTTCAACTTTTATTGTATGAACAAAAAGAAAGAAAGAAAGAAAGAACTGAACTCGCCTAGAACTTTTGTAGTAGGCAAGGCCTACAGTACATTTGATGGTAATTCAAAGTATTTTACATAAAAAAGGATTTAAAAATAATCATAAAATAAACATAAAAGAGGATTAAGAAATAAAATTAACAACAAAGTAAAAAATAAAGATTCAAATAAAAACTTATTTTATTTTTTTATTTTACATATGATGTATTACACAGAAGAAAGTAAGTCGTACAGGTTTGGAACGACATATGGGTGAGAAAATAATGACAGCTTTTTCATTTTGGGGTGAATTTTTCCCTTTAAAGTCACTCTGAGTGGGAGAGCCGAAGCCAAACTTCAGTTTTCAGGAACATGAGGTATGATCCACATCATAAAAGGAGGAGAAAAGCATATCATTTACAGAGAAGAGCACACAACATGAACCCTGTCGTATGCCCTTGTTACATTAGAAAGAGGCCTGCGCTGTTTCAGCACAGGCTACAGAGCAAAGTTGCTCTTTTGACATCGGTTCCATTTGCTCTTCTCAGTTCACTGAGTGCTTTCTCTATGAGGTATTATGCTTTTTGGCACATGCTGTGGATGCCAGCCTGCTCTCTTCTCTTTCTCTCTTTCTCTGTTTCTCACTCAAATCATGGTATGAATGCACACATGCACACATCTGAAGACAGAATGAACAGGAAAGAAATCAGAATCAAGGCTGTTTTTGCCAGGCTTGGCACAGGCACGATTTGTATAATTGCTTTTGACAAAAATGCTTTGCCTATCAAATATCATTCTTCATTAAATTGCCCAGGATTCAATAAGCTGTCATATTTCCATATTTCCAATTTGACAGGTTGTTCTTGTGGTGGGAATCTAAATGTATTCCAGAGCTCGCTCTCCACTCGAGCGCGGCGTGGCTCGCACTTATCACAAGGAGCGAAGAGGAGAGGGAGAACTCATTTCTACCCAGCGTAAAGAGCTCCAATTCATTAACATAACACCATACCAGACATGAATATGGATTCTTGGAAATCTTATGAAAGAAAACAGCCTCGCTTATCCAATCTTGGCCCTCCATTTTAAAAAGCATTAATCGGAGATACGGATTCAAAGGAAGAAAGACTCAATTAAAAAGCAATTAGAACCCAGACAGACCAATGCAGCCAGAACATGTTAGACCTTTCAGCAATCACCTTTTAATCAATTAGCAAAAGCATTATGAAATAGGATTAATAAAGATCGCTCCGCACTTCATTGTCAGCAAATACAGGAGGAACAAAAAAAAGGGGTAAGAGATGCATCGTTCTTTGTATCCGTCACAAATTTACGTGCCTAGATCCCCGGAACTTCAAATATTGAAGACCCGAAAGTGCTTTCATTTGAATATGACTAGATATACTTTGAATAGCACTGCCTTCCGTAACCAGTCGAACAACTACTCCTCCGGCATTGCTAGGCAACCCTTCTCCGTGTGACGCTAGTCTTCTCCTCAGTCCCAAGGAGAACATCGGCTTTTCCTTAAGACCTTTTCTGGTAACCACGACAACTCCTCTCACAAAAAATCTTTTGTTTTACATCATTCAAGCATCATACGGCTCTCTTATAGTTTCGACACAACCCACACCAACAGCACTCTTTGCATCTTCCCATTTCCCACCCAAATTAAAACGGGATCTCAGAAACCAAAACAAGCTAATGGATGAATATTGAATAGATCTTAGTGCACAAGGATGCAGAGCAGAATCAATATGCCTTGAATTGCAAGAAAAGAGTAAACAACATACATTTAAATAATTTACAAGGATGGGATATGCATACATAGAGGTGTATAATATCCTTCCTGTCTGTGTAAACAAAGCCAGCAGGAGAGAGCAGTTGTGAAGGGTAAAGCGACAGGGTAGAGGCATCTATCTCTCGCCGCTTAGAGTAAAGTTCAAGGTGAATATGAGAGAAAAGAACAAAAGCAGAGTGGAAAGATAATTATATACTGTACAAAAGCCTACTGTCTTATTTGGAAAGGCAAAGTAATGAAGAAAAAGGTTTCTTTGTTACACAACATGTTACATGTAGTTACTATTATAATAACAATAAACTATGCATAAATACATGTAAGTAACCCTAAGCCAAACCCTAATCCTATCCCTAACCATATAGTAAGTACATGTAGTTAATTAATATTACTCAGTACTTAAATGTATAATTACACTGTAACAAGGAAATCTATGCAAACTCTACGCAAAATCTATTTCTAGAGTTCTATTTGAATTTTACTGAGACTGAATTGCTTTTTTGGCTGACTGACCAACAAGTACGAGAATGAAGCGTGCAGTGAAATTGTATAAGCTACATAATAATAATAATAATAATAATAATAATAAATTGTTTTACAAAAAATAAAGCTCAAAAGTTTAAAAACTACTGATAAATAGTTTATATTATTATATTAATCAGTCAAAAAATTGGAAGAATTACTTTTTTTGAATAAGAGTCTCTTATGCTGTATTAAAGAAAATACAGTAAAAATCATTGACACTGTGAAATATTATTACATATTTAAATAAGCTATTTTCTATTTTAATATATTTTTAATGTGCAATTTATTCCTGTGGTGGCAAAGCTAAATTTTCAGTCTTCAGTGTCACATGATCCTGCAGAAATCATTCTAACATGCTGATTTTTTGCTCAAGAAACATTTCTTATGTTATGTTGAAAGCAGTGTTTCTGCTTAATATTTTTGTGGAAACCATGAAACACTGCCATTCAAAACTTATTAAAGTTAAAACGTTATTCATGGTTTCCACAAAAAAATAGCAGCAAAAACAGTTTGTAACACTGATAATAATAATATTAATTATTAATAACGGAGCAGCATATTAGAATGATTTCTGAATGATCATGTGACAATGAAAACTGAAGTAATGGCTGCTGAACATGTAGATATTTATGTAGTTGTGACACACTTCCTGTTTAAGCCACACCCTCGATTCAATTATAGATACAAAAACAATCAATGCAAGAGATAAAATTGCAGTTTCACTGCACAGCTATCTGGCATTTCATCAACATTCTTGCTTCAAGACAAATAAAAAGGCAGCAATGAGTCTCTAAGTTTCTCTAAATTAGTTTCTAAACAGCAATGTACATGTAAAGCACTCCCATTTCCCCTCAATCAAAGAAGCATGATCATACCACTCACACCTACTGTACATAAACATAAACCACTGCTCCAATAAACCACCGCACTGCAAGATGACGTGACAAAAACCAATACCGTTCCACTACTTCACAGACTGCTTGTCATATTCCATTAAAACAAACTTCAACTGAAAATCACCACTTATTCTTTAGAACACCTTCTTAAAAGTTTGTTGCTCAAGGATAATTACCACCTAAACCAGCCCAGGAAGTCATTTAACACAGCACAGTGTTTGCACTTCCAGTCTTGACTCAGGGTTCTGTTTTTGTGTTTCCTGTTCTTTTACATTTGCATCCGTCTTTGGCATGATTTATGGCCTAATGGTCTCCGGCCCAGTTTCTCCAGAACAGAATGAGCACAAATTATCCCCATCCAAAACGTCACATCCCCAGCCAGGGCTGATTTACTGCCCCCCTCTCCACACGAGACGAATGATCAGCCCCTGAGCCACTGTGGGGTGAGCCCATCTTGTGTTTGCTATTAAAGATGTGATGGGCCATACGTTTAGATTGAGACAGCCAATCCAAGAGGTCTCTCTGTTAAGTCAACTTAAATGAATTGGCAGGGCAGCAGCACTTTGGTGGCTTCAACTGACAATCACAGGAATACTTGTCTTGTATTTTTATAAAACTTAGCTGGCAGAGATTGCCACTTCAGTCAACTTTATATTCAGTTTCGTTCATGCCACCATTGTTTGTTTTTCAAGACATTCCTGTGCTTCCAGAACTGACAGTTCAGCTAGAAATGAAAATTTACTCACACTCTTTTTGCTCCGAACCTGTTTGACTTCCTTTCTTCTGTAAGGTTCAAAACAAACATCGGTCCCTATTGGCTTTCAATATATGAACAAATGAACCCCCCAAAGACATTGTTCAAAATATCTTTGTATTACCAATGTTGTTTTGGACCCAACTGACAATTATTACAGTTCTGCAAAATATGTTCCACAGAAGAAAGAAATTCATACAGGTTTGGAATGGCATGAAATGATGACAGAATTGTAATTTTTGGGTGAACCTTCCCTTTAAGAGAGTCTGACTACATCCATTCATCGACTGAAGTGGTCATGCAGGACGTGAGAAAACCATCCTGACAGAAAGCCTGAAGATTGAATGGCTGGAACATCCCTTCCAGAGCAATGGCTTAATTGGCCTGGAAGGTTTTAATGACAAGAGGTTTCCGTTTTAATAAGGGGGTAACTACAGCCAGTCCATGGCCCGAAATCAATTATACCCTTATATATATTTAGCAATCCATACTCATTGAAATTCAGAGAGCTCCCAGCCCGTGTCAGAAATATAAATGGCAACATATTTTTAGAGTTGACATATAGAGTGGCAAACATCATGCATTACAGGATAATTAGCAAAACAATTAAGCAAACAGAAGGAATATCAGCGAGGGCAAGACACACAATGCTTTCCGTGTGAAACATGTCACTGCGGTTCGTTATTAAAACACACAATGTCAATCATGGCCCATCATTATATCAGTGATGTAGTTGTGTCGTTGAGTAAATTACACTCATTAGAAATGTCACGCGGATACCCTTATTATGTGCAGCTGGCCATGCGGTTCACCGGATATCCTTAAAGCCCCGGCCGTGTCGTGTGAATAAATATGTGCATTAATGAGAGACACTGATGACCTCGTAAATGTCAAACGGAGACAATCATGATCTTTCAGTGTCTACTATTAAACAATTACTCTGCCCCCTTTGGGACAGCGGGCCAGAGATTAATGAGTACCCGTGCACCCCCAGGGAGGCCGACTGGTGCCGGCCGCCACAGATTTGGCAGGTCAAGAGGAATGGGGAATGGCAGAGCTCATTCTCCCACGGGGGATGCTCCCCATCCCTTCAGTGCGAGAAATTTGAAATTCATCAAAGTGGGCTAAACGGAAGGATTTAAATATGTATTTTCCCTTCTGAGGCCTTTACGCATTCATGTGTTCTGTTAATTAAGGTATTACAATTACCTCCAGAGGACGGCTTGAATTTGCACTTGAATCTGCGGTGGGGCAAAACAGCCCTGTTTATGGTTTCATTAAAATACCTGTCAATCAATCGCACAGAAGCTGTCTGTCTGTTTATCTTTTTGCATCGCAAACCTTTAAGGGCAACTAGCCGCAGGGATCTGACTGGTTATTTTTAATTTTTTTCTCACCATATTCAACCAGAATCTGAAGTTCACATATGGCACTTAAAGGAGTGACTATGAATGCATAAGCTTTATGACTTATGAAATGTGAGTCACACAATCCACATATTTATTCCCAATCCATCGTCTGTGAAGAGGAAAATGCTTAGCAGCCTTTCTCATGCATATTTACTGCTTTTCAATACACAGGCTGTCATCACGCATCACTTCAGAGCTTTAAAAAAAATTGTGTGTGTGTGTGTGTGTGTGTGTGTGTATTTAAGATTCATTTTCAAATGCGCATGTTTGTATGTTTAATCGCTTTTAAAGGTCATGCCGGCTACAGTGCTTTATTGTAGGAGCTCTATCAGAAATTATAATACAGATAAGCGTCCTTGGCATCAACTTGCTGAAACAACAATAAATCACGATATCACATCTGCTACCGAGGTATAAAAGAATAAATAAAGTAAAAAATAATCTCTTGACAATTTGGCTGCTAGCAAACGATGCTCTATGAAGATAAGTGGCACAACAGGGAGTGAGATACTGCCAGCTCTACTCAAGGGAGATTTATGCTGATCTTAAATAACCAAGGTCGGACGTATTCCCGCTGAAAATGAAACGGTCGTGCAAACTCAGCTTAGGGCCCCCACCCCTCCGCCTCAGGGACTGTGCCCTGGCTCGTCTGCCCAGGATATAGTTTTCCATCACCTCAGTCACTCTCCTCTATTGACTGCAGGCTATCGATTCAATGTCTGATCTCCATCTTGCTCACCTGGGGAGCTTGTGTGTCCGTTGTGTATTGATTTGTGTTGCTAATGATTTCACTTTTTGTTTTCTTTCATTCTTTTTTTCCGCTTTTCGTTTCTTAGACGGTTGTCACGATTTCTTACTTCTATGTTTAATGCAAAGAAAAAATAGGCTTTAATTTCTGCCGTTTGGAATGCAGAACATATTAGATGCACAAAACTTACATACTGACAGACTTTCGCGTGCGCTTTGTGTTTGTTTGTCCTGAAGCTCACGGATGCATTTAAATGCACTTGCACCTGCAAATACTTTTATGATTAGAAATGAATGTGTAAACAGTTGTCCCAGAACGGGACAAAACATCTGATATGTGGAAACAGATCTGTGCATTAGTGTGAATGCTGCCTATTAAAGGTGCCACTGTCTATGAACGCATCAGTAATAATCAAACAGCATAATACTGAGGAAAAAAGAAAAACCCATAACTATGTTTGTCTGTAAATGTTCATATGCTTAAAGCACTCTTAGATACTGAAAGTGCTTTTTGTTTATCACTTGTAATTGTCTTTTCCCCCCTTTATTACTTTATATTTGCTTGTATGTTTTAAAGCTATATTTACTTGGTTTAATTCTTAACAATAATTAATTAATTCATTATTAATATATCAATTCATTATTTAACAATCATTTTAAAAAGTAGCCTGCTTACATAATTTAATAAAAATGCACAAAATAAATTTAATATAATCGTGATGCATCTTGCTATCGAATTGAATCGTTGACATGATAATCGTAATCGAATTGAATCGTGAAACCAGTGCCGATTCACACCCCTACTAGAACGGTAGTAATGACATTGTTAAAAAAGTCCATGTGACATCAGTGATTCAACTTTAATTTAATGAAGTTACGAGAATACTTTTTGTGTGCAAAGCAAACAAAAATAAAAACTTTATTCAACTATTTATTTTCTTCCGTGTCAGTTAATTTGTGTTTTGAAGACGAAGGAAGGTCTTACAGGTTTGGAACGACATAAAAGTGAGTAATTAATGACAGAATTTTCCTTTTGGGTGAACTTTCCCTTTAAGGTTTTTTCAACCCTTATAAAAATAACTTTAAACAAGCCTTTGACAAATCAAAAACTCTGGACAAACTTTTTATCTTTTCCATATAAAAAACAGTTATAAATATTTCTTTGAATTTCCTAAAGGTGCCATAGAATGCATTGATACAATATTTTAAATTGTT
>NW_015505565.1:11495-12497 GCF_001515645.1 Sinocyclocheilus grahami | reverse complement strand
TGCTATGGCACTACCCAATGAGTAATACTGGATAACACTGGGAAACGTACCCGTTCTACTTGGAACAGGGGCGTTACGGAAGCTCGAACCTTCCCGAAGGAGGTTTCGGAAGCAATACACATATGGACATCCCTTAGGTGCATATGGAAGAATGGAGGTGATTGAACCCTCTTGGAATGGCAGAAGTCTGCCGGGGAAACACGGGCTCAAGGCTATACCGTGGACTTTACACATATGAGATCCACTTAGGTCTTACATATGGAACCCAGCCTCCTACCGGTTCTCGAGGATTCAGCGAGTGAAGGCCTGGCGCCGGACGCTCCGCCACGTCTGGCTGCCGAGGGGACGGAGGAACTCAACAGGGTCTACTATATGGACTCTCTGGAGTGGTTTTGCAAGCCGACCCGAAGCCGGGGCCTCTCAGTGCTTCTACCCGTTTGAGGTGAGAACACAGGAGGATACCGGCTCCCCACGAAGGCTATAGAATCTAGCGAATGTGTTAGGGGTCGCCCAGCCCGCAGCCCTACAGATATCTGTCAGCGAGGCGCCACGAGCCAGCGCCCAGGAGGATGCAACACCTCTAGTTGAGTGAGCTCGCAGCCTGAGCGGGCAGGGCACACCCTGTGCCTGATAAGCCAGGGTGATGGCGTCCACTATCCAGTGGGCCATCCTCTGCTTTGAGACGGCATTCCCCTTCTGCCGGCCTCCGTGACAGACAAAGAGCTGGTCTGAGGTCCTGAAGCTTTGCGTCCGGTCTACGTAGCACCTTAAGGCTCGGACGGGACAGAGCAAAGCTAGGGCTGGGTCTGCCTCCTCCGAGGGCAGCGCTTGGAGGTTCACCACCTGATCCCTGAAGGGAGTAGCGGGAACCTTGGGCACATAGCCGGGCCGGGGCCTCAGGGTTACCTGGGAGTCAGCCGGCCCAAACTCTAGGCACAAATTGTTGACCGAACATGTGTGCAGGTCCCCTATCCTCTTGATGGAGGCCAATGCCAGCAGGAG
>NW_015505565.1:10191-10738 GCF_001515645.1 Sinocyclocheilus grahami | reverse complement strand
TGATGGTGTCAACTACCTCTTGGGGTAGGTCACTTAGAACCTCCGGGTGCCAAAGGGTCCCAAAGGGTGCCCCGTCTCTGAGTCAGTAAATCCTTCCTCAGAGGAATCGGCCAAGGAGGGGCTGTCGCAAGGAGCATCAGTTCTGGGAACCAGGTCCGGTTAGGCCAATAAGGTGCCACCAGCAGGACCTGCTCCTCGTCCTCCCTGACCTTGCACAGCAACTGTGCCAGAAGGCTCACTGGGGGAAACGCATACTTGCAAAGGCCCCGCGGCCAGCTGTGTGCCAGTGCGTCCGTGCCGAGTGTTCCCTCGGCCAGTGCAGTTGGGGCCCCGTCCAAACCCCTGACACTGCAAGCCCATTGTACGTGGCCCCCCAGCCGGTGGTTGAGGTATCCGTGCAAACCACAGCATGCCTGGAGACCTGCTCCAGGGGCACTCCTGCCCGGAGGAACGCAAGGTCTGACCACGGGGTGAAGGTTTGTCGGCAGGCCGGTGTCACTTGGACCCGGAAGGTGCCGCGTTGCCACGCCCACCTCGGGACTCGGCC
>NW_015505565.1:8685-10023 GCF_001515645.1 Sinocyclocheilus grahami | reverse complement strand
GCAGTTCAACAGCACGTTCCTCTGTGAGGTGTGCTGTCTGTTCGACCGAGTCCAACTCCATACCGAAAAAAGAGATCCTCAGATCCTCTGCGAGTTTGCTCTTTTCCCAGTTGACCTGAAAGCCCAACAGGCTGAGGTGTGAAAGCACCAAGTCCCTGTGCTCGCACAACTGCCCCTGAGACTGGGCAAGTATGAGCCAATCGTCGAGGTAGTTGAGGATTCGAATGCCCTGCTCTCTCATGGGAACAAGGGCTGCCTCCGTAACTTTCGTGAAGACACGGGGCGACAGGGACAGCCCGAAGGGCAGGACCTTGTACTGGTATGCCCGCCCCTCGAACGCAAACCGCAGGAATGGCCTGTGGCGCGGAAGGATCGAGACATGAAAGTACGCGTCCTTCAGGTCGATCGCTGCGAACCAGTCTTGGGGACGGATACACCTGAAGATGCATTTCTGCGTGAGCATCTTGAACGGGAGCCGGTGAAGGGCCCGGTTCACGACGCGCAGGTCCAAGATAGGTCTCAACCCACCGCCTTTCTTGGGTACAATAAAGTAAGGGCTGTAAAACCCCGACCTCATATCGGCTGGAGGGACCGGCTCTATCGCGTCCTTCGCCAGTAGGACTGCGATCTCTGCACGCAAGACAGGGGCATCTGCTGCTTTCACTGACGTAAAGTGGACGCCCCTGAACTTGGGAGGGCGCCGGGCGAACTGAATCGTATAGCCGAGCCTGACGGTTCGACGGAGCCATGGAGACATGCTGGGTAGCTCTAGCCAGGCTCCCAGACGCCGCGCAAGTGGCATCAACGGAACTACAGGCGTACCCGCAGCGGGGCAGCGTGAAAGAACGCAGGGACCCGGCCCGGGCGTCTCTTTGCCGGTCCGAGGCGGGGTCTGGGTGTGTGCAACACTGACCTGCGTTTGAGCAGAGGGTGCGTGGGTAGTCCGTTGGTTCGTCCTCCCGATCCGCCCACTGCTGCTCGCTGGCGAGAGAGGAGGGTGAGTGTGATACGGCTCTGGACCGTCCACAGCCCCCCATCCCCTCAGGGGACCCAGAGAAGGGAGAAATTGCTCTTTCGTCGAGAATTTGGGTACCACTGACCGCGAGGCCAGTGGCAGAAAAAAAGGAAACAAAAGATTCTCCACCCGGCCCTCCTCCGGGGGAGGGAGTGGCGCGTTCACCATCTCCCAAAGAGCAACTCCCTCCATCTCTGGGTCGCCCGTCTCAGGGCCTCTTGCACCTTCGCTTACCACCAGGTCTGGCGGGGGCCTGGACGGGCGGGGCGGCTGCCCTGCGACCGGCTCCACGGCACAGCTTTGCTGGAGGCCGCAGGAGCTCT
>NW_015505565.1:1866-3485 GCF_001515645.1 Sinocyclocheilus grahami | reverse complement strand
ATCTCTGTGATACTAAAACAACACCCCCACTATATTCATTCTTTTGTTTTCTCCATGCCAATCTATTATTATAGTATAATTTGTTTCAGATAATCCCACTCCTAAATGGCACATAAAAATAAAACTGTGGCTGGTCGCTTTAAATTTTGGCTAGACAGCCTTTTCCTCTCTAAGTGAGCGATTTATCTAAGATGCGGTCTGTGAACCAGACTTCAAAAAATGTGGCTTTGCAAGACTACGAGCAAAATGGAGATGGAGAGTGAAGTGGAAAAGTTCTAGTCAGACTTATGGATGTAGAGACTTTCCCTCACTCCCCTTCTCTCTTGTCTCTCTTCCATTTCTCTATCAAATGACCTTTGGTTTGTGTTGAACATGAGTGTAGTGAGCAGCAGATCATCTGGGCAATCCGCCCCGGGTTCATCATTAAAAAGTTTCTCAGGCAGAGAATGCAGCTGCTGCGTCTCACTGGTCCAACATCTGGTCTGTTGAGGAAGGAGGGGGGGAATGATGGGTTGTGAGAAGAGAAAAGATAATTAATTCAAGTCATTAAGTAATTAGCAAAACAGTATGCAGGGGAAAAGATTTTCAGAGGTACGAATGAGGCATGGAGGCTATTTCTGGATGTCAGTATGTGTCATGCTTAGTGTTGATAACTAGGTAATAAACTCTTAGTGGTTGGTGTGTGGGTGGTCTGCTGAGACCTTATAGATGAATATTGGCAACAGAGATGGAGCAATGTCAATGGAAAATTGAAATAAATTTATAAAAAATTCCTGAATACTGACACAGTTTGAGTTCTCGGCAAACCGTGGTGCCTGATTACATCATCTAAAATTCGCTTCAAATATGTTCATCAGAAAGAGAGGCCATTTTCATAACTTTATCCATCATTTGAACACAGTGCAATCTACATGTTGCATCTCTGAAGACATTATTATCCTGATGTGTGAGGGGTCGTCATCATATTCATTTGCTCAGCCTTAATATGGTATATGCATATAAACTAGCTTCCTGTTAGCAAACCATATCCATGACTCTCCTATCTTTATCTGCATGAGTTGCTTTTGCTGTACTTTCATGGTACAGTCAGTCGTTTCTCATTTATACCTGCACCCATGCCTTATTAATATTATTCATGATTGTTTTTCTATGATATTCTTTTCCATCTTTGCATAATTCAGTGAATCCTCAAGATGCTTGTATGGAAATGTGACCTAACCCTAGGGCCTCCAACTTATCTCAGATTTTGCATGATTTCAACCTGAAAAAGCAGAAAAACTCACCCAGCTGCAAGACTTAGAAGAAATCAATATGACCAGACTGCAGTTCCTGGCTCTCCATCTCTCCTGCACTAAATATTTATGCAGAAAGTCGACAGAGTGAAGCGGTGGCCAGGGAGTTCGTCAGTCAACCCCTCACTGTGGATGTCCTGTCTTTATGGGCCTAGATATTCCTCATGGAGTTCGGTCAAGCCCTCATGGTGGAATCGCTAATATGCGTATTAAAAAGCAATAAAAACAGGTATACCTGTGCAAACCATTCTACAGCTCAATATTTCACTAGATTCGTCCGATCAAGCTCTAGGGAAATGGACCCTGAATAAGTGAAATGGTGTCTAC
>NW_015505565.1:0-588 GCF_001515645.1 Sinocyclocheilus grahami | reverse complement strand
GGGAAAAAATTATTTTGGTTAACACAAATATTAAGCAAAAATATTAATGTTTTAACATTGATAATAATAAAAAAAAATCACAGGAATAATTACATTTTTAAATGTTTTGATCAAATAAATGCAGTCTTGGTGAGCATTAGAGACTTTTTTCAAAAACATGTTTTAAATAAATCATACTGACCCCCAAACTTTCGAATGGTAGTATGTAATGGACTGGTTCAGTTTGGATAGCATCAGTTTGGTTCCCTGACCTACGTTAAGGTCTAGATGGTGTGTGTACGTCCTTATTTAGCAGTGTAAAATCTCAAATTATTATATCTGGTGAAGGTCTCTGACATACTTTTACTTCTGAGGTTTATTTCTACCTAGTTCCTCAAAGTCTTAAGATGTTGTTAGAGAAAAATGCTGCAGTTTTAGGTAACATGTTTCTAAGACTCAAGATATCTATGGAAATAGACTTCATTGGATTCCATTAGTTAGTAGAAAAAAAGACTCACACACAGAACCCACTCAGACTGAAAATTGCTGCATTGCTCTATTGATCACTATATTTCTGGTCTATGTGCGTGTATAAGGTTCAGCATGGGA
>NW_015505564.1:924444-925143 GCF_001515645.1 Sinocyclocheilus grahami | reverse complement strand
ATGAATAGTTAATTATAACTAGTTATGGTTAATTATTAATATTTCACATGAGCTGATTCGTTACAATTATCTAACTTATAAGAAGATCATATCAATTTTAATAAAATAATTTGCTGTCATCGGTGGCTGGTAGGGCGTACAAATGTATACAAAATGTTTAACAAACATTGCTGTTTCATGTAAATTTTGTAACGCTATGTAAAATGTGTGTGTGTGTTTTTTTTTTTTGTAAAGATAATCCAAATATGTACAAACCACATAATTATTTATTTTTATTTTTGGTTCTGTCAGGACCACTATCGTCAAAATGATAGATACTTAGCATAAAGTTTGGTTTGGCGGTATGGTTCTGTTCTGGGCAAAAACCTCCCTGCCCATCCATGCAGCCTGTCATGAATGAGCAGGGAGAACAGCAATAATAACCCCCCAGGGTTAACAGAACAGAACAAGGCAGATATCATTAATGTACTCAATGATATTTAAGTGTAACACTTTATTCAAGATAAAGGAGTCTGATTAGCAAGGAATATCAGAAAGCTAAGTCCTGACTGTGGCGAAAGGTGGAGCTGGGGATGGAGGAGGGTAATTTGCTCCGGAGCAAGCTGAAAAGCTGCTGAATAATACTGAATACAGCTTATATAGAAATGCCGCGATAGGTGTCATATTCCTATAGGTATATGTGATCAGCTGAGAATCAGC
>NW_015505564.1:840763-923979 GCF_001515645.1 Sinocyclocheilus grahami | reverse complement strand
CTCAGCTGTGGTAAGTTTAAACGGTAATGTTAATGTTACCAGTGTGTCAAAGTACAACCAATAAGCCTAAGCTACGGCGTGCCTAGCAAACCAACATGTTACTGAACAACTAGCCTTAAACAACGCGCATTATTTGACAATAGCATATTTGCCAACATAGCGTTAAGCAATGAGAATGAAATAAGAAACTTAGCAGGAAATTTTGCTTAATAATATATTTATGGGGGAAGCACCACCCCAAGCTCAGCAAGTGAGGAACCAGAGGAAAACGACTGTAGTTACCTGTTTTTTTTTTTTTTAAGCGCTGCTTGTACTTGCTTAGAATAATTGGACTATATTAATATCCCTTGTGTCCATTTGAGAGCTCCGCTAATGAAACATCAACCTTAGAAATAAACAACCGTAACATTGAGATTATGCCGCTGAATACAGCTAACCCCAGTTGAAACGCATGCACAAGAAAGCTTGTTTCATTTAAACTTGTTCTCATGGCCTTAACTATCGGCGTGTCCTCAGAGCGATTACATGCTCTAGACTACGTGTTGCTCCAGCTGTATGAACACAGATGCGTAAATGCTGCTGCAAATATGCTTTTTTCAATTAGCAGACCAGGTAATATACACAGCGATATGGAGTAAAACAGCATTCACTTATCTTAGATGTGGATTTCAAATGTTCTGAAACACGCTGCAACAGTTGATTTGCGAGCAGCGATGCTTAATTTGCTCCGGAGCAAGCTGAAAAGCTGCTGAATAATACTGAATACAGCTTATATAGAAATGCCGCGATAGGTGTCATATTCCTATAGGTAGATGTGATCAGCTGAGAATCAGCTGATGCAAGCTTGACTCACGTGACCTGCCAGAACTAACGCTAAAGCTTAATTTATGGGGTCTTAGGTAGGGCTTATGGCCTGGTTGCATGACGCCACTGTTGCAAAATAGACACTTTTCAGGGTAAAGAACTGATTTTTTTGTGGTTCTGGGCAGGCTTTAGTTTGGATGTTCAAGATCACATTAATTGATGACTCATTTCCTGCTAAAATCCACCAGTGTAGCACTAGGAAGCACTGAACTTGTGCTATGAAAGTAAGAAACATGCCCAGGTTCTGCTGAATAACCTGCTCATAATCGCTCTCAGTGGCTCCAGGTGCATTCACAGACTTCATGTTTCCACTGTGTTTATTAGACTCAGTGGGTCTGGGCATTACCATGTGAGATTCCCTACCGACAGACGCAACCGGCCTATAAACACACACATGTTGCACTGGCTTGAACTCGGCTTCCTTGCGTACATGGGGTGTGGAAGTGTGTTTGGACCTAAGAGCCAGAACACTGGAGGGGTGAATCAGTGTGTGAAACATTCATATACTCCATGTTTCAGTTTTTATAGAGACTCGAGCACTTTTCTTATATGTAGGAACTTCACTGCATTAAAAAAAGGAGCGGTTAGCTATTAGTCAAACGAGATCCGCTAATTAAGTGGAACACATTTTTTTTCCTGCTTTCGATTAGGTTAAAGTACCCCAGCGCCCATCTCCCCTCTGCTCTCAGCTGCAAATAATTCTGATAATTTGGCAGTGGCAAAATTCCTATTCTAATTATGAGCCGTATTCTAATTGTGCGGCAGTAATTCTCTTTTACTACACCCCGAATCTCCTCTTGCTGCTTTTTTCTCAATGAAACATTTCATTTCTGCCAGAAACGGGGAAATTAGCTTTCTTATAAAAGCTTGAGATGTGAAGATAATTATGGAAAAACAAGGCAAGATATAAATCTGCATTGTATTGCAAAATATTTGTGGAAAACAGTATGCAAGTGGCCAAAGAGAATCCAAATTGCGCTGAAATTATCTGTGGCTTTGTGGGAAAAGAGAGTGTTGCTTTTAACAGCATCTGGGGACTGTTGGTTTAAACAGCACAATGATTATTGATTATTAGGCTATTTATTATGTGCTGGGGGCATTTTAAGATTTAAATTTGGTTACATCACATCCAGTTGTTGACACACTAAAGCATCAAGTTACAGGGAATCTAACTGATGCCACTGAGGCCTGGGGCTGATGTTACCAAATTATCACGGCATGCATTATTTTGCTTGCTGTTTCAGCTTGATTGTTGATTGTTGTGGCATACTTATCACAAACAGCCTTCATTTGTGATTGTGCACTGAATATAGCTCGGTTTCAAAGGTATGTAGTTCTATATGAAAATATGTAGCCATGTGAGATTTTGTTGTTCGTATAGAGATATGAATGGTCTTATTACATGTCTGTAGTGCTGTTCTCTTCTCTGTGATAACTCCAAACGTTCAGAATATAAAGGCCTGCTGTCTTTCTGAATTTCCGCATTGCTTCAGATCAAAGCTGCACTCCAAACTATAAAGTGAACGTTATCCGCTTGCCATCAGTTGTGTTAAACTCAACCCTGTGGAAAAGGTTATTAAGATATACACTTTGACTATACCAAATCTTACATTATGCTATCAATCACCACACACAGCTATTTTCAACCTATCACACATACAGACACAAACACTCCGCTGACATTAAGTTCAGCTGGGGTGCAATAAAGAGTCTCTGTTAGGCTGGAAGATCATGTCCATTTCTGTATTAATGCTTTAGAATACAGAGACATTAGACTCATACAGAGCGATTTCAGGATAGATCTTTACACAAGCATTTCATTAAAAGAATCAGCTCTGTGCTGTCATGCTAGCAGGTTTTTTTTTATTTAAGTTTATAACGGTTTTATTATTATTTATTATTATTATTATTATTATTATTATTATTATTACTGGTATTTCAAACAAACTATTACAAATAATTACAATAAAATTAATGTACACCTTATGAAAAAAATAATAAATTTTACATTAATGATCTGAGAGTTGTCCAGAAGACAATCATTGACACCCTTCACAAGGAGGGTAAGCCACAAACATTCACTGCCAAAGAAGCAAGTTCACAGTTCACAGTCCACAGAGTGCTGTATCCAAGCATGTTAACAGAAAGTTG
This sequence comes from Sinocyclocheilus grahami, assembly GCF_001515645.1. Taxonomy (NCBI): domain Eukaryota; kingdom Metazoa; phylum Chordata; class Actinopteri; order Cypriniformes; family Cyprinidae; genus Sinocyclocheilus; species Sinocyclocheilus grahami. Next base: position 920,964 of record NW_015505564.1, on the reverse strand, counting down.
AGTGGAAGGAAAAAGTGTGGAAGAAAAAAATGCTCAACCAACCGAGAGAACCACAGCCTTATGAGGATTGTCAAGCAAAATCGATTCAAGAATTTGAGTGAACTTCACAAGGAATGGACTGAGGCTGGGGTCAAGGCATCAAGAGCCACCACACACAGACGTGTCAAGGAATTTGGCTACAGTTGTCGTATTCCTCTTGTTAAGCCACTCCTGAACCACAGACAACGTCAGAGGCGTCTTACCTGGGCTAAGGAGAAGAAGAACTGGACTGTTGCCCAGTGGTCCAAAGTCCTCCTTTCAGATGAGAGCAAGTTTTGTATTTAATTTGGAAACCAAGGTCCTAGAGTCTAGAGGAAGGGTGGAGAAGCTCATAGCACAAGTTGCTTGAAGTCCAGTGTTAAGTTTCCACAGTCTGTGATGATTTGGGCTGCAATGTCATCTGCTGGTGTTGGTCCATTGTGTTTTTTGAAAACCAACGTCACTGCACCCATTTACCAAGAAATTTTGGAGCACTTCATGCTTCCTTCTGCTGACCAGCTTTTTGAAGATGCTGATTTCATTTTCCAGCAGGATTTGGCACCTGCCCACACTGCCAAAAGCACCAAAAGTTGGTTAAATGACCATGGTGTTGGTGTGCTTGACTGGCCAGCAAACTCACCGGACCTGAACCCTATAGAGAATCTATGGGGGATTGTCAAGAGGAAAATGAGAAACAAGAAACCAAAAAATGCAGATGAGCTGAAGGCCACTGTCAAAAAAAGTCTATGCCAAGACTATAGCCTCCAGTAACCAGTGGGCAAGTCTTTGTTTGGAGACAGCCTTTCCCTTCTGCTGACCTCCAAAGCAGACAAAGAGCTGGTCTGAGGTCCTGAAGCTCCGTGTACGGTCCACGTAAATGCGCAGAGCGCAAACGGGACAGAGCAGAGTGATGGCTGAGTCTGCCACCTCCCGGGGCAGCGCTTGCAAGTTCACCACCGAGGGGTCCCTCGGCCAGAGAGTAAAACAACTGGCTATGGGACGTGTCCGGGGAGGCAAACAGTTCTACCTGAGCGTCCCCAAAGCGTCTCCAAATCAGCTGGAATGTCTCGGGGTGGAGTCGCCATTCTCCCGGAAGAGCGGGCTGATGTGAGAGCTCGTCGGCTGCACGATTGAGCTCGCCTGGGATGGGAACGGCGCGAAGCGACCTCAGATGCTTCTGACTCAAGAGGAGGAGATGGCGGGTTCCGCGTCGAGACGCCTCCGTCTGCTTCTGTGCGGCGTGGAGAACTGTTGGGCAGAGCCCTCCACCGCATCGCCGAATAGGCCGGCCTGGGAGATCGGGGAGTCCAGGAAGCGATGCTTGTCGGTCTCCCTCATATCCACCCAGGTCAGCCATAGGTGGCGCACCTGGACCACCAATGTGGACATCGTCTGACCCAGGGCCCACGCCGTGACTTTCGTCGCCCTAAGCGCGAGGTCCGTCGCCGTGCGCAGTTCCTGCAGCACACCTGGGTCAGCACCACCCTCGTGCAACTGCTTCAACGCTTTGGCCTGGTGGACTTGCAGGAGGGCCATGGCGTGCAGGGCGGAAGCGGCCTGTCCAGCAGCGCTGTAAGCCTTAGCCGTCAGAGCGGACGAGAACTTACAGGCCCTGGACGGAAGGCGTGGACTACCCCTCCAGGCGGCGGCGCTTTGCGGGCAGAGCTGCATGGCAAAAGCGTGCTCAACCGGAGGGATGTCCACATACCGCAGAATGGCAGCTGCAGCACTACATATATATATATATATATATATATATATATATATATAATATTGTACTTCATTTTAAGATTGCTTTATCTGTGAAGGATACATGTAATGATGCCTTACATTTGAGATGAGATGGTTGATCTTATAAAGTCAGCATATGGTCCTTTCTTTCTTTCTTTTTTTTTGCTTTCAATAAAAAAAATCACCTCTGGTTTCATTTTACTCCTTCTTTAACACTTTATGTGACTCTATGTGTTCACTGATGGAGGGGGTAGAAAGTGGCTCTGGCACATTTACAAAACAATGTCTTTCGTCCAAATCAGAAAAAAGTGACAGCAAATAACTTAATTCTGCAAATAAAGAAGACGTCCAGCTTTTAAGTGACTCCAGATTTTGAATCTGTAACTAAAGGCACAGATAGTTCTCAGGGTTGATGTGCTTTGCCTTACAGGCATCAGGCCATAAATCAATCCCACCCTACTGCCTGTCCATCCAGCCAACACACGTCATGACCTGCTCCTCTGTACGCCACACTTAACACTGCTCTTATCTTATCTTACTTTTTTTTTTTTCAACTGCTTAAACAGATTTTCAAAAATTTACAAATCCAAGAATTGCACACACAAAATGCAAAATGTCTCACATCTCTTGCAAAACGAAGCACTGCATTAAAAATATCACAAACACATCTCAAAATAAATAATTTGTCTTTACAAACTTCTTTGCCATAATATTATGTATATATATATATATCCTTCCAAAATGCTCTATGATAATCTGATCTATAGATGTCACTTAAGTTTCTCCTTCGGGGTGTGTGTGTGTGTGTGTGTGTGTGTGTGTGTGTGCGTTCTCCCCACATATTGTATCATTAAAAATCCTTCTTATTTGATTGCTTACAAATGGAAATTGCACATCTCAACCAGCCACATAATTTGTGATATCACTCATGTCCATAATACAAACATTGAGGGATAAGTTACAAGCCTAAGTGTAATTAGAGATATGTTCTAATCACAAACCCTGACTGCCAACAATAGTACAAATTTTAAAAGTAACACCACAGATGAATGCAACACATTGCCTTCCTCTTTTTTTGCTTCACATTTCAAGTACATGCTCTCATGTCACACTTTCTTTAAAACAAACCTCAAGAGCTGGAGCTATGGCAATATAAATCAGTTTTGTGGCAATAACAGATTTCACATTGCATTAGACATTCTCTCTAGAAAAGCCAGTCTGCGCAGGCAGCTAAAAATACATCTGTTCATATATCATTGATACGTTCATTAGAGAGGGGATGCAAGTCAGGATTTATTAGCCGCGGTGGCGTAATGCGGCTTGACAGGGATGCGTCCCTGACACATTAACTCTGTCTTGTGTGTTGTGAATATACAGAAGGGCGTTTTGGTGTAGTGTGGATCTTTTAGTGATGTAGATGTTATATTTCATATTTCTGCCAGTTGTAATTGCTTGAATGTAGCACTGAAACTTTGTATTACTACCACGTCTCAGTTAATTGCTTGTTATATTCCTTATTTGCAAGATTCACTGGACAAAATAAATGAATAAATGTAAATGTAGAAATATTTCAATTAAATGCTGTTATTTTAAACTTTCTCTTCATCAAAGAATCATGAAAAAAATGTCGTTTTCCACAAATATTCCATAGAAATAGCACATTGAGCACCAAATCATCATATCAGAATGATTTCTGAAGGACAATGTGACCTGAAGACAGGAGTAATGTCTGCAAAAAAAAAATCAGCTTTGCTGCCATCACAGAATAATTTACATTTTAAAATCTGATAAAATAGACAACAGTTATTTCAAGCTGTATTATATCAAAATGTTACACTTTTTGTATGTGTACATACTGTATATATGGTCAAAATTGTGAAAGAAAATTCTCTATGACCTTAAAAAAATAATTTTACCTACACATTTCCATACATGGAATGATTTCTTCTATTTAGATATCTAAAACTTTTTTCTCCTTTCAGAAATGCACCATTACCACTGCACATTGTCCATATCACAACTAACAAAACTAGCCAAGGATTAATGAACTAACCACAGACCTGTATTATGATGTGTTTTAAAGAAATTTTGTCCCCAAAACCTAATGAACACTCAAATAATACAGTTCAATTCAGGTTTATTAGCGCTTTTAACAATGCATATTGTTTCAAAGCAGCTTTACAGAAAACTTATGTTTCTTACAATATAAGGAGATGTTGATTTAAAATATAAGGACATTTAGCATTTTTGTATTGCATTGCAGTAGTGACGGACATAAACGTTTAATTTTAAGTTTTTGGTCTTATATTTCATCAATATGTGTAATATTCATTGTATTGTGACCAAATATGATAATGAAGTGGTTATAGATGGTATATATTTTATAGAAAACAATCACACTCTTTCAGTCAGATGTATTAAATTAAAAATAAATAATTTTGTTTATAAATAATTTTGACAAATTAATTTATCTTAATTTGTGCACATTAAATCCTTGTTTGGGAAATTGGGGAAAAAACTCTATTTATGCATTTAATTTATTTATTTATTTTCTGCACTGCTTACAGAATCACCCATATGTCTTTTTTTTGTCCCCAGATCTCAGCACCACAATCAGCACAGGTCTGCCGCTGTGTGCTGTGGGACGGGCGAGAGAACACGTCTGGCAGTGCGTCTCCTCCCGTCACTGCTCGGTTTGTCCTGCCATCCACGTCCTCATCTGTCTCAGATCAATCTGACCATTCTCCTGTTCAGCGTAATGTGGTTTCCCCGTCTGTACCTTCATTACTGCAGCCAGTGGCTCTTCCTGCAGGCTCAACACATCCCCATCAACAGGTGAGACATACATAACCCTTCTCACAGAACAATCATTCGCAAGCACACAGTGTCAAGCTCATCATTATTCCAAACGCACAAATACATGCAGAAATATTCCAGGAGAGTATATGCTGACCTTTACAAATGTCTACTTACAATAATTCACTGGAAACACAAACTCATATGCACAAATATGCATGCAGGTGATTCATGCGCTGTTGTCGTATGTCATGTGTGTGCATTTATATGCATGCAAGCAAACGCACACACATGCACTTTTACAAGACTTTAACTACCTCATGAGGGGAAAGTCGATTTTAACATGCGGGGGTACGGGCCTTTTAGTGTGCATTATTTGGAAAGAATTTAACTTCTCTTATTGTGTGGACAGCATTTTATCATAAACCCTGTGTGATACCACAGCGTGGTTCTATTTTGCATGTGGTGTTCATTTAATTTATCATCCAGGAGTCATTCAATTACGCACCAAGTTGTGTTGTTGCCAAACAAATCCCATCATTAAATCTCAAAAAACGACTGACAGAAGATAAGAGGAATGCAGAGAAGGACAGATGAGGGAGAAACAAGTGGAAAACACAAAGCTGGGGTCATAGGCTCATGACATGTTCCACATGTCTGTCCATTTGTCCGCTGCGAGCATTTCTCTACAGGGCTGGTGACCACAGTAGCGGTCAGAGATCAGCTGCAAACTGACAGCACACACACACACACACACACTCGCACGCCCCGCAGTCATTAGCATCTCTCTCTCACTCTACCCCACGCACATTTCATTACCCCCAGCATTCTCACGAATACCACCCCCCTCTACTCCTACACACACAAACACACTCCAAAATCAGCACACAACCTTGCAGTGCCAAATGAGTCCCACCCGTCTACACAACAACATGTGTTCTGTGGATTTTATTGCACCACAAGCATGTGGAAAAACTCTTCATTACCAGCACAGGTCCTGTTGTAAACGTTGGAGTGAGTTGTGTTAGGTGGCTAGATCTGTTGACGTAATTAACAGCATCCTAAAACAGAAATAAAAAGTGCGTATTGACAATGGATTGGAATACAATTAAGAGATCTGATTCTGCCGCATACAGAATAAAAGTAAATCAAATGAAATTGAATCTTGAATGCATTGGAATCAAGCTGAATCTCGAGTCAAATCAAACTGAATCTCGGACTATAAAATAAAATGTAGCAAAAGTTGAACTGAGTCAAGTTGAATTGAGTTTAATTGAATCTAATTTAAATTTTACTATCAATCAAAAATATCATCTTAAAAATTAAACCTTAATAAAAAGAGATATAACATACAGTGAGTGTTGGAAAGTTTCATACGATTTAAATGCTTGAGAGAATGCTAGAAAATCCGGAGTACTGAACATGTGCAGCAGAAATGGGCCGAATAGGTGAAATGAAGAGTGCAAAAGATTCTCAGGTAATGGTAGAGAGGGATTAATGAGCAGAGAGATGATGGTAGATTAGGAAAGACATGAAAGTGTCTGTAAAAAAAAAAAAAAACACTACACATCAGCGTAAATTCTTAGACATTTCATTTTGCTGTATTTTGTGCAGATGTTCAGTGACGGTTCTAGGATTTCATCCATAGCGGGGCTTAGCCCTCGGTGAGAATGTGTAGCAAGATGATGCCATTGCCTCTTTGTAAATCAGCACCACTATATTACTATAAAGTCAGAAGTAGGATACCACTAAAATTGCTACCAAGTCAATATAAACATTTTATAATGAGTCAGATACCAGTCTGCAGTAAAGTTCAAATTGGTACACATGTAGGCTACTGTTTGACTAACAGAAGAAAGGTCATCATAGTGTTGTTATTAACAAGTATTATAGTTAACTCTCTAAAAAACAAAAATATTGACTCAGGACTCAACATTAAGGAGTTTTTCTACTGGCCTGCTCGGGCCAGGAGATCAGATATTTTACTTGCCCTGCCAAAACATTTCACTGGCCCTGCCTAAATAAGTAAAGTTATTGCTTTCATTATTTTTTGACCTATGTAACCTTACAATACCAATAGTTTGGATACCAGTGGAATTTCACAGTTCTCGACTCCAATTTACGTTAACAGCAAATACTAATACTAGCCTTGCTAATATTAAGTTCAAACATTGAAGACAAGTAAGCAAGCATCAGATAACAAATTACAAGCAATAGCACACATAAATACAATACAATGCAACAAGTAAATTAAATAAATATTACTTGTACAGAGTACCTGTGAAAACTGTATTACTGTATGAAGGAAATACACAGATACCTATTAAAGCTACACACGTTGTTTAGTTAAGAGCAGTGAGTAATTCTCTCTTTTTCTTTTGTTATTTGATTAACATTATTAACATAGGAAACAGAAGGTATGCAGTATGTGGTTGTTGTCACTTTAAGATCTAATGCACAGATTTGTTTTATATTGACACATCCGATATTTTCACATGGGTATTCATTAAGAACTTTTTGGTACTCGCATGCTGTCTGAGAGGTGGCTTTCTGTGCACACACACAGAAACAATTTGTCACGGTGTGGGATTACAGCATTGGGATATCTTTCATCCCATTTTGCACTTGAATGGCTTAAATCACTTGAATGTTTAAACTGACAAGTCTTAAAAATATGTGAAATGATAAACTTTCTTTAGGAAAGCAGCACTGGCCCAAACGTTCAGTTATAATTTAGACAGACGGGGGGACGAAGCACCCCTAAAAAGGGTCTAGAACTGCCCCTACCAATGTTTTTATTTATTTATTTTTTTCCTTTTTCCAACTTCTTAATTATTGTTATAAATGTATAAACCGATAACTCAGATTTACTTTACATCCTGCCTAACAACTGCACATACTCTAATTTGGAATTACTTTAGTTCACAATAATTGTCTTATGCAAATTTCTCATTTATTTTTTATTTGATTATCTTACGTTGTGGGATAAATCAACTTCTCATCATGTCTCTCTCTGGGCAGATTTGGGTTGGGTGCGCACACGGTGGATCTGGTCTATCAGGGTTCACTGCTGTCTACCCTGGAGGAGGTTCTGCTGGTGCTGCTGGGCCCCCTGACCTTGAATGCAGCTACGCTACTGCTGCTCCTGATCAGATGGGGCTGTCAGCTAGCATTTGGCTCACCGCCCTCCTTCCTGTCAAAGTTTATCATGGCTGCGGCGGTGTGGACAGTGCTGGACCCTCTGGCGGTCTTTGCTGTGGATGCCGTCCTGGGGGTAGGTCACTTAAAATAACGTGGACACTTCTGCACTGTAAATAGAAGTTTCACATTATCTTAGCAAAGTCACTTTACAAATATGAACTGAATGTGAGGGCAAGGATGGGATAGACGCACTGTAGAGAGAAATTATTATTCAGGATTATATGTGTATTTTGGGTTGGAAATGTTAAATACTACACTATACACAATGCTAAATTACAAAATATGAATTAAAAAAATAACATCAGACATGACAAAGGTTATTTTACAGATGTCACTATATGGACTGAAAAACCTAGGACCTTTGCTGGATGACTAGATAGATAGATAGATAGATAGATAGATAGATAGATAGATAGATAGATAGATAGATAGATAGATAGATTAATGAAATAAGAAGGTACTTCTAGAGCAGGGGTTCTCAAACCTCTCCATGAGCTAGAGAGTAAACTTTCATCAGAACGCACTTTTAAAAAGTGAACTTTGTAACAAAAATTGCACTTTTAGATTTTAAATGGACTAAACTTCAGCATCATTACAAATGTGATGTCAATAGAAATGACATTAATGTATATTTTAATTTTCCATGAATGCTCTTTCACCATATTTATATATTTTTCGCATTTTTTAGCCATATTTCCAAGACAATAGGATTAATTATGAAATTGCATATAAAGATGTGGGTCAAAAAAGATAACTGATAAAACATTTTCATTAGGGCTGGGTAAAAAAATAAAGCTATCTCGATTTTAATCGATTTTCATTTTTATGAAACGATATCGATTCTTAAATCCCAAGAATCGATTAGTCTAGACTGTTCTCAGTTAATGGATGGAACGGGGTGTACTAGAACAGGCTCTCATACTAGGTTGTTTGAAAAACACATTATTTTTCACATAGTTTATTACAACACCACTCTCCTCAGTCTGGCATGAACGGCTCGAATAGTTCCGGTCTCAAATGAAGGCCCGCCTTCTGAAATACGAAATGTGCTGTGATTGGTTAGCTGGGCCAGTGTGTATTATGATTGGCACCACTCGGCTCCTGGTCGGAAAATGTCATGCCCCTTACCATTGAGGCATAGAAGCCTGCGAACTTCAGTGTAAATATTGCGTCAAAATCAAATCAATTTAAACGCGATTTAAACCCGGATGATTGTAACCACTCTAAGTTCGTCTGCCTTGGGAGAGCTAGCGTGTCTCCGACATAGTGAAAACACTCGTTGCCTTCTCTAGTGCAGCTCAACCAGGTCTCGTCCCATTCGTCGATATTTGTGATATCACAAATCCCGGAAAATATACTCTATGTTGTAGTCCAAACGAGTCGTTCGTTGTAGTTTTTGAAAAGTGATTTCTGTTAAATAAAGTATCTTCTTTTGAATTGGACTTTGAGCTTTGTAACATTGCAGATGTTTTTATGCTCAAACAGCAACATTACAGACTAACTAAAGTTGAAAAAGTGAAAAAGCATAATAGGACCCCTTTAATTATTATAAAAACTTAATTAAGTGCAGTTTAAGCAGTTTTACAGCACAAATCGTCTCGTTACATATGTAACCCTCTTTCTCTGAAGGAGGGAACGGAGACGTCACGCCGTGACCGGCAAATTGGGATCTCGTTTAGAGAGACCAAAACACTTAGAGTGTAAACTAAATGAGCCAATGCACATTGGCATGCGATAATTGCATCCATACCAGGTGCAACGCGATTTTCGCTGAGGAGCCCGAGCCGGTAACCCGGCCGCTCAGCTGTGGTACAGCGGCCGTGGCGAGGGGACGTGACGTCTCCGTTCCCTCCTTCAGGGAATGAGGGTTACATACGTAACCGAGACATTCCCTTTCAGTTGGTCACTATGAGTCATGCCGTAACCGACAATTTGGGATTCAACCAAAGCGCCATGGATGCTGCCCCTTCCAGTGTCCTGTGTGAGCCGCCTGCGCCCCTTTTTGGTGTAGGCCGGGGATCGCAACAAGAAGACCAGTCACTGTTGTCATAGCACTACCCCCTCAGTGAGATTGGATAACACTGGGAAAATGTACCCGTTCCACTTGGAACAGGAAGCCCCATTCTTCCCGAAGGAGGTTTCGGAAGCATTTACACATATGAACATCCGTTTAGGTGCATATGGAAGATTAGAGGTGATTGTAACCCTCTTGGAAATGGCAGAAGTCTGCCAGGGAAACACTGGCTCTGAGGCTATAACGTGGACTTTACACATATGGGAACCACTTAGGCCTTTTACATATGGAACCCAGCCCTCTACCGGTTCTCAAGGATTCATCAAGTGAAGGCCTGGCGCCGGACGTTCCAGCATGTCTGGCTGCCGAGGGGATGGAGGAGCTCGACAGGGTCTACAGTACGGACACTCTGGAGCGGTTTTAGCAAGCCGAAGCTAAACTGGGGCCTCTCAGTGCCTCTACCCATTTGAGGTGAGAACACAGGAGGATACAGGCTCCACACGAAGGCTATAGAATCTAGGGGGTCGCCCAGCCAGCAGCTCTACAGATATCTGTCTGCGAGGCGCCACGAGCCAGCACCCAGGAGGATGCAACACTCTTAGTAGAGTGAGCTCACAACCTGAGCGGCCAGGGCACACCGTGTGCCTGTTAAGCCAGGGTGATGGCATCCACAATCCAGTGGGACAGCCTCTGCTTAGAGATGGCCTTCCCCTTCTGCTGGCCTCCGTAACAGACAAAGTGCTGGTCTGAGGTCCTAAAGCTTTGTGTCCGGTCTACGTAGCATCTTAAGGCTCGGACGGGACAAAGCAAAGATAGTGCTGGGTCTGCCTCCTCCAGGGGCAGTGCTTGCAGGCTCACCACCTGATCCCTGAAGGCAGTAGTGGGAACCTTGGGAACATAGCCGGGCCGCCAGCATGTCTGGCTGCCGAGGGGATGGAGGAGCTCGACAGGGTCTACAGTACGGACACTCTGGAGCAGTTTTAGCAAGCCGAAGCTAAACTGGGGCCTCTCAGTGCCTCTACCCATTTGAGGTGAGAACACAGGAGGATACAGGCTCCACACGAAGGCTATAGAATCTAGGGGGTCGCCCAGCCAGCAGCTCTACAGATATCTGTCTGCGAGGCGCCACGAGCCAGCACCCAGGAGGATGCAACACTCTTAGTAGAGTGAGCTCACAACCTGAGCGGCCAGGGCACACCGTGTGCCTGTTAAGCCAGGGTGATGGCATCCACAATCCAGTGGGACAGCCTCTGCTTAGAGATGGCCTTCCCCTTCTGCTGGCCTCCGTAACAGACAAAGTGCTGGTCTGAGGTCCTAAAGCTTTGTGTCCGGTCTACGTAGCATCTTAAGGCTCGGACGGGACAAAGCAAAGATAGTGCTGGGTCTGCCTCCTCCAGGGGCAGTGCTTGCAGGCTCACCACCTGATCCCTGAAGGCAGTAGTGGGAACCTTGGGAACATAGCCGGGCCGGGGCCTCAGGATTACCTGGGAGTCAGCCGGCCCAAATTCTAGGCACGAATCGTCGACCGAAAGTGCGTGTAGGTCCCCAAACCTCTTGATGAAGGCCTGCGCAAGCAGGAGCAGAGTTTTCATTTAAAAGAAACTTTAGCTCAACTGACTGCAAAGGCTCAAATGTGCCCTGCTGTAGTGTTTTAAGCACCAGAGACAGGTCCCAATAGGGTATGGAGGGGGGCCAGGGAGGATTTAACCTTCTCGCCCCCCTAAGGAACCTGATGACCAGGTCATGCTTCCCTACCGACTTCCCTTACATGGGGTCATGGTTAGTAGCAATCGCAGCAACATAGAATTTAAAGGTGGAGGGAGACAGCCTTCGCGCCAACCCTTGCTGCAAAAAGGAAAGCACGACCCTGATTGGGCATTTCCGGGGATCTTCTTGGTGAGAAGAACACCACTCGATGAACAGGTTCCACTTCAAGGCGTAAGCGTGTTTTGTAGACGGTGCTCTCGCTGAAGTCACGGTGTCAGCAACCTCTTGGGGTAGGTAACCAAGGACCTCCGCGTCCCGACCAGGGACCAGACATGATGTTTTCGGAGGTCTGGACGTGGGTGCCACAGGGTGCCCCGTCTCTGAGTCAGTAGATCCTTCCTCAGAGGAACCTGCCAGGGAGGGGCTGTCGCGAGGAGCATTAGTTCGGGGAACCAAGTACGAGTGGGCCAATATGGCGCCACAAACAGTACCTGCTCGTTGTCCTCCCTGACCTCGTCCTCCCTCGCACACAGCTAACAACTCCAGGCAATTGATATGCCAGTGCAGTTGGGGGCCCGTCCACACCCCGACACTGCGTGCCCATTGTACATGGCCCACCAGCCGGTGGTGGAGCCATCCGTGTAAACCACAGCAAGCCTGGAGACCTGTTCTAGGGACATTCCTGCCCGGAGGAACATAAGGTCTGACCACGGGGTGAAGGTTTGGCGACAGGCCGGTGTAAATTGGACCTGGTGTGTTCCGCGCTGCCACACCCACCTTGGGACTCCTCGGGAATCCAAACAGTTCAGCACCGACCGCGCACGTTCCTCTGTGAGGCATGCTGTGGACCACGGGGTGAAGGTTTGGCGACAGGCCGGTGTAAATTGGACCTGGTGTGTTCCGCGCTGCCACGCCCACCTTGGGACTCCTCGGGAATCCAAACAGTTCAGCACCGACCGCGCACTTTCCTCTGTGAGGCATGCTGTGTGTTCGACCGTATCCAACTCCATACCGAGAAAAGAGATCCTCTGAATCGGGGGGAGAGTTTGCTCTTTTCTCAGTTGACCCGAAGACCCAACTGGCTGAGGTGCCAGAGCACCAGGTCCCTGTGCTCACACAACTGATCCCGAGACTGTGCTAGTATAAGCCAATCATCGAGATAGTTGAGGATGCGAATACCCTGCTCTCTGAGGGGAACAAGAGCCCCCTCCGCGACTTTCGTGAAGACACGGGGAGACAGGGACAGCCCGAAGGGCAGGACCTTGTGCTGGTATGCACGTCCCTCACGTCCCTCAATGCAAACTGCAGAAATGGTCTGTGGCGCGGAAGGATCGACACATGAAAGTAAGTGTCTTTCAGGCCGATCGCTGCAGACCAATCTCGGAGACGGATGCACCTGAAGGTACGTTTCTGAGTCAACATCTTGAATGGAAACTGGTGAAGGGCCTGGTTCAAGACACGCAAGTTCAAGATTGGTCATAACCCACCGCCTTTCTAGGGTACAAAGAAGTAGGGGCTGTAAAACTCTGTATTTGTATTGGCAGGAGGGACCGGCTCTATCGCATCCTTCGCCAGTAGGACTGCAATCTCCGCACACAAGACGGGGCATCGACCGCCTTCACTATCATAAAGCGGATGCCACTGAACTTGGGGGGACGCCGGGCGAACTGAATTGCATAGCCGAGGCTGATGGTCCGCAGAAGCCAGCGAGACGGGCTTGGTAGCGCTAGCCAGGCACCCAGATACCGTGCAAGTGGGACCAACGGAACCACAACCACACCCGCTGTGGGGCAGCGAGGTGGAATGCAGGGACCCAACTCGGGCGGCTTGTGAGCATACCGAAGAGGGGTCTGAGTGTGCGGTGCAACGCTTACCTGGTTCCACAGTTGGGCAGAGGGTGCGTGAGTAGGGCCTTTGTTGATGCTCTCGAACCGCCCACTGCTGCCTGCTGGCGATGGAGGAGGATGAGTGTGGTCTGGTGTTGGTCTGTCCGCGACTCTCCGTGCCCCGGGGCTTCTTGCTCTTCTGCTCACCACCAGGTTGACGGGGGCCTGGATGAGTGTGGCGGCCTGCCCACGCCCAGCTCCACGGCGCTGCTAGCTTGAGGCTGTTGCGGATGCGGCGTGGGAATGGGGACGGACACAGGGGGCCACCCTCGGCGACGACCAGGCTGGGGTGCTGTGGCCAGTGGACGGGTGGAGGAAGCAGCTGCCTGCCGGGGAAGAATGTGACGAATCGCCTCATTCTGCTTCTGTGCAGCCGAGAACTGCTGGGCTAAGCTCTCGTCCGCATCGCCAAAGAGGCTGGTCTGGGACACAGGGGCATTAAGGAACTGAATTTTGTCGGCGTCCCTCATGTCGACCAGACACAGCCAGAGATGGCGCTCCTGGACCACAAGTGTGGACATCGCACGATCCAGAGATCTCGCAGTGACCTTCGTCGCTCGGAGTGCGAGGTCAGTAGCGGTTCGGAGCTCTTTCAGAACTTCCGGATCGTGACCACCCTCGTGCAGGTCCTTCAGTGCCTTGGCCTGATGAACCTGCAGTAACGTCATAGCATGTAAGGCGGAGGCAGCTTCTCCACAAGCCGTGTAAGCACCGCCGGTCAGACAATGCCTACAGGCCTGGGAGGGGAGCGACGTGTTACCCTGCCAGAAGGAGGCGGTCTTAGGACACAACTGCATCACTACCGACCGTTCCACCGTGGGGATCGCCGTATATTGCCTTTGGCGACTCGACTGGTTGCGAAGCGCTAGAGGAGTGATAGTCCCACGAAGGTTGATTCCCTGAGGGGTTTGCCACCACTGTAACCCTCAGACCGCCTGTGCTACTGCCCGAAGTAGTCCACGCCTGGCTGCCGCCAAGCCGAACACTAGATCGTGGCAGAGGCAACGGAGCTCTGTCCTCTGGAGGAAACGGAGCCTGGTCCGCAGCTCCGAGATGGTCATCTTCCCGCAATGGGAACATGACTCGTCCACGAATGCCAACTCAGCATGTTTAATGTCCAGACACGTGAGTCAGCGATCGTGACCACCTGGCGTCAGGTAACGACTGCATCCAGAAACGCACGGGTGAAACAGCATCTTCAGAAAGACGATCCGTACAAAGATGCACCCGTGTAAGCTCTTTTAGAGAAATAAGCTCTTTCAGGGAAATGCATTTTTAGGTGCTGAGACGCACAGGGAAAATGGCCGCTTGCAGCACGACAGGGGGTAGTGCAGCCTGAAGTGCGCAACCCACTCGACACAGGAACGACCACCGATGAAGTGCCGTCCACCAACACAAGAAGTTCCCTAGAGTGCGCTAAACTCGTCACACACGAAGCAGTTGGTAGGAGCAGAACGATGTTGTCACTCGGCTCCGAAGCGAAAAGCTGGTATGCGTTGCACCGGCTGCCTTTTTATGCTCATGCTGTGATCAGCGGAAGCTGGATGCAATTATCGCATGCCAATGTGCATTGACTCGTTTAGTTTACAAATGTGCATTGACTCGTTTGGTTCTCTAAGCGAGATCCCAATTTGTCGGTCACGACGTGACTTGTAGTGACCGACTGAAAGGGAACAGTCAATTTTAACCTTCAATATTATAATGTAGTACCAACTGAGTCTCATGTATCAGTTACACAAGCTTCAGTCTGGATCCAGAACACATGAGAAGAGATGATGCCAACCCCTCAGAGGACCCCAGATAATGCCAACCCTGAAACAACATACAGAACTACCACATTTTGCTATAAGTTTGATTGCATCATATAATAATTGCTGTTAATAGTGTTCATCGTCTGTTTGATTACGTCTTTAATTGATTTTTCCGTACATTTCCGTACATTTCTGCCATATGTACATTATTATTGATATTCAGTGTGAACAATGCAATGCAGACACTTTTATTACATGCATGTAATAAAAGTGTCTGCATTGCATTGTTCACACTGAATATTCTTTTAAAGCATATTATTTCTATAATACATTTTTTTAAAAGTATGCACAAGTGTACTTTTTTACATTATTTAAAATAATGCTTCCCTACAATGATAAATTAACAGCAAAATTAAATTACCAGAAAATAAACAAACAACAGTAGTGTGAAATGTTTATATGATCAGAAGGTCGGCTTTTTAAAAACATGGAGACACCAATTTAGATCCCAGATTAATCTTTTTTTTTAGTTGCAGCTGGATGTATTTGGTTGCATTTATTGCAGAATTTGTGGCTAAAATGGGCCAACCTGAACATGGCAGAGTTTTTCATTTTCTACCAATGATATGTCTGTATATTTATGTTTTATATAGGTGAGACAGTTGTGATTTTGTGAAACGTGTTTTGTTTGGTCAGCGTCTGTCCTACAGTGCAGAGGAACCATTAGCAGATGCTGCTAAGATGTACTGGCATTTCTTTCGGATTGAGCAGTCGGGCACAGCAGGCATCATCATCACACTCTTCTTGTACGGTGTCCACTGCATCCTCTCCTTCACCTTCCTTTATGTTTACTTCCTCAGGTACAGAATCTTAAAAACAATCTAACAAACACAAAATCAGAACTGTAGTTTGTAACATGCCTTTATGCCACTGCAAATCATTTAACATTTTGCTTAACATCGAGCACCCACTTTTGCAGCAGCCTTTGGTTCTGGAACTATTTTTCTCAATCATTTACACCAAATGCATTTTTAGAACATTTTTCAAGAACTTTAAATCTTGAACTAAGTCAAAGTTTTAATCAGAGTCTTGAACTGAACACAACTAGCTCTGAATCTCACTGCAGATTTGTGCAGTACTTGTAGTAGTGGAAATTAAACACTTCATTCGAACACTTCATTAAACACTAAATCATTTCTAAATACATTTTGGTTTGGGAATATAATTCTCTCTAGGAGTGTCATCCTGGATGAGCTCCAAATTTAATCAAACTGCAGCCAGATACAGCAAGCAGGCCAGGACACATACATTGATAATGCAGTGTAAGGCCAAACAAAGTAGTTTTGCTTTCACAACGAAACACAGTGTCATACACGACGGGCTAGAGAGAGCGGAGACCGGAGGCCGGAGGCCTAGAGTGAGCAGAGGCCGGCGGCTAGATTTAGCGGCAGCCAGCGGCCTAGAGTGAGCGGCGGCAGGCGGGCTTGCGGCAACCACATGTGACGACCCCAGGCTATTTCCTCAGTGACCAGCACGGATCAGCTCTAGGCATGACGAAGCGGATATCGTCCTCTTTTGGAAGGCCAAACAAAGTAGTTTCGCTTTCACAACGAAACACACAGCGCCTTCACGACATGGTGGCAGCGGCAACAACAATACTACAGTGAGAATAAAAGTTACGCCTTCTTTCTTTGCGTGAACATTTGGGCGGCGTTATGCAAATCTTCCCACATCGTGACGTAGACATGTGGGGGCGTGTTAGAATGAGCCATTTTAGGTAGGCTTGCTTGACTCTTAACTTTTATAAAGAATATCTCTTTGGATTTTAAACTGTAGTCTTTGCAACTTTACAGATCTTCTTCATGCACCAAGAGCTTGTAACACTCCAAAGAGAAAGGACAATTTTAATCCTTTCCTCTGAACAGGCCTAATTCAGGGCATTTATTTTATAGAGGAACTCACCTGACCTTGACGAGGCGTTCTTCATTTGACAGTTTTAATTTAAAAGAGGGAGAGAGAAAACAGAAGGCTGCTTGCAGGGCAGCCAAACATGTCAGCAGAGGGATATATTAACATACAACATATATACCACACATTTATATTTAACAGAAAGCAACACACATTGTGTTATAAATGTAAATGGCTTGACATTTAGTTAACAGCAGTGTTTGTAGTTTGTATATGGTAGGGGAAAATGCTGATGTTGAGAGAAAATATTTAAATAATAAATAGATAAAAAAAGAGGGATGGAAGATGAGAGGATTAAATTATTTTGGCACAAAATTTTAGTTTTTTTCTGCATCCAAGCAATAAATGATGTCTATCTTCAGAAATGGAATTTCACAATAAGAACCTAAATGTAGTTTTCTCTTTGCCGTTATTTTTCCTGTCAACTTGAGAGTTTGTGTTTGACCTTCCTGGTGGAAGTGTCAAAAGTGTCACAACACTGCAGTCCACACAATCCAGAGTCTGAGATTATGGCAGTGTATTTTTGGACAGGGAACCCCTGAGGGACATCCAGCCAATGAAGTCCTGTCCACCAGCACATAAGCATCATAAACAGGCCCTATCAAGAGATTTCTGCTCATTACCGTCATCTGACAGCCAAGTGTTGATGTAATGCAATTTGATTTAATACTCTCATGAAATTAAAGAATAAATAATCAGAGAAATGACATGAAGATGAGCTGAAATCACCACAGGGTTTGTTAATATGCATGACAAACGTAATGAACATTGGGGTTTATGATTATATTACCAGGAACCAAATTGTGATGTGTTTTGAAATAATGTCCACTAAGGATCATGCACAGTAAAGGATTGGGATTTTTTTCTTCTTTGTTCAAATTGCTGTTACTGGGCAAGAGAATGATACACAAAATCATATTAACCAAAAATGGGAAACCTTTTAAGGCTAAATTTGAACCAAGAAGTTAAGAAATGCATGTGGCAGATATAGTTATGGAATCGACTGTTTATGGATTTATTTTAATGTACCATCCCTGTTTTGAATATTTAGATCTTTAATCACACAGACTGTAGCTTTAAGGACTGGAATTAAAACAAAGGACCCAAAACTGTAACAACCTGATTTTTCATTAATCAGTGTAGAATGGTCTCAGAGAAAGAGCTTTCATCTTATTTCTCAATGGCTGGACGACATTAGGTGTCAGCCGTTGAGGCGGGTGATGTCTCATGTCAGTGTACGGCTCTAGGATGGCAGGGTTGGTGCATGTAACGTGGGTTAAAGCTGAAGGGTGGCTGTGCTGTGTGAATGTAGGCCAGCAGTCTGATTGTGAGTAGGCTTGCGCATTTTTATGGGTTATCTGCTTCTATTCACTGTGTGGAGAGAAGCACTGACACAGTGCCTGACCTATTTCTAAAATAACGCCTGAGGCTACACGTATAGATAGAATGAACTGTTATCCGTTTTTAATTACATTTTAGCAAGCCCTGATTCACTTCCTGCAAAGCAGGAAAAAAGCATGTTTTGCATTTTTTTTCATTCCGTTTGTCAGAAAATATATAAACACAATCAGACATTTGATGTGGGACCACAGGTGAACTTGTTATTTTGAAATAAGAGGTGAATAGTGGCACAACTGAAGTGTCTGTTTTAAAGCAGTGAACAGTGAATGAACGGTTCTCCTCTTCAACATCTGGTCAGTTGAGAGGCTTTCAAGCTGACAGTCTTGGTCAAGAGGCAGATTGATACAAAAATGTGCTACATGTAGTTCTCCTGGTTCGTTGTTTGATTCCTGATCCTTAAATGTCTGTGTTGAAATTTTGTCAGGAATATTTTGTTACAGACAATTTCAAATGGTTAATGGCAGGATTGTTCAGTCCTGTTTCCATCTTCAGAGTTCGGTATCTAAAACACTTGCGATTTTTAATGAACCCCAAAACCTTATTATCTTGTTCTGTGCTTTAAAGCAGGGTTGGAACTTAACCCTGATCTACAGGAGCCGGGCTGAGTACCAATGGTTTATGGGATGTCTTGGTTTCTCATTCATAGCTTTATATAACGTATATAACATATAGCTAGACAAAACAACTGACAAACCCAAATTCTCTGGACATTATTGGACTGCTTGTACACCTTGTCATTAAGATTTATTTGGATGTCTTAAGTTATAATAGAAATGTACACATTAAATTTACTTATAACTTTGCTGCTTGAGCAGGCTTTTCTAATGGCCCAGCGCCATAAAGATCATATTGATTACACACAATCACCCTCATACAAATTCTAAGAAATGTGTCTTAGGATGTGCCTCCTTCTGGGTTGTTTGACGCAGTCTTGTCATCTTGGGCCCAGGCTCACGTTTTGAGCAGGGCTGCAGAGTTCTGCTGAAAGCATATGATGAGGTGCACCTGAAGCAATGTCCAAACAGCACACCTGGAAATGTTTGATGAATAGCAATGGACATTTCTCACTTTAATTTACTTAGGGTCCAGATTTGGGCCTAGAGTGGCAATGGAGCATTCACAGTGGAGATTTAGGACATCCTTCCATACTCATAAAGACTACAAAAGAGCACACAAGCTACCACAAACCTTGGAGTCTATCTGGTTGAGGCCATCAAACTGAGCTTTTTTTCTGCAAGGCAATGAACATGCTTATAGAGTGATGATAGTTTACTGGATGAGTTTACTGGAAGAACATTTCAGGAAATCATAAGGTTGGAGACATCTCTGGTTCTGAAACTGAGGAGAAGGGTCATCATCATGGGCCTCCTATGACCATCCCAGATTCACACTGTTAGCAAATGAAGAACAGTTATTATTACACCAAGGATATTAAGGCATGACACACCAAGCCGACCTCCATTCAAATCGGATTTTTGGCCGATTGAACATGTTGAATCACAGTGAGAGAGATCACTCTCAGCCTTTTTGACTATATAAGTCTTCTATGAAAGAGATGGTATAATATAATGAATATAATGTTATAATGTTCAATAAATATAATGTTACTAATACATACAAACATACTAAAGTATGATTGTTAATGCAAGTGCAAATGGTGTTCTAAACTTCCTCAGCCTGGAATTAGTGTAAACATGAAATGAAACGTGAATATAAATTGGACTATTTGCATCCTCATCAGTATTGCCAACTTTAACTTTGCAGTTTAATGCAATATTTATAAACTTTTCTGGCACCTTTAGCAACACCCCAATGAGTGGCTGAGAGGAACAATGCATTCAGTTAACAAATTCAAACAAATATAAAGTGCTGACAGCAGGCAGAATGTAAATACAATGTAACAATGACATGAAAGTGCTAATTAGCGTATGACACCTTTTAGTGTCATTTATTAAAGGGGTGGTTGATTGCGATTTCACTTTTTTAATATTAGTTAGTGTGTAATGTTGCTGTTTGAGCATAAACAATATTTGCAATAAAGTTCAATGCAAACGGAGATATCGTCTTTTAAAATTCTGGCAGTGGAATGCCTACAAAAACGGCTGGTAGGTACTACAACAATTTACTTCCCGGGTTCGTGACATAACAAACCCAGATAAACCCCGCCCTCGGGAAAAGGCAGTAAAGGGGGTGAGGCCATGCTGCGCTGCTTTAGAGAAGAGGAAGAGAAAACTAGATCGCGATTCTGTCTTCTAACGATTCTAATGGATTCACAAGTTTCAAAAATCAATGTTCTAAAGCAGCGGTTCTTAATACTGTCCCTCACGTCTCCCTGCTCTGCACACGCTCTGCATCTCTCTCTCTCTCTCTCTCTCTCTCTCTCTCTCTCTCTCTCCCTCTCTCATTCAGCTCAGCTCCAACAATGAACTGTTCCAATTATACACTTATTTTCACATAGCTATGAGAAGCGTTAAACATGGACACGCATGAAGTTGTCGTACTGTATTAAAGCTTTAATCAGGATAAAACCGAATATTAAAAGCTAACATAAGCAGTAGCATTTACAAATAACAGCATATCTAAAAGTATGAGAGAACAACCAACAAAAAACATTGGCCTACCATTAAAAGTCGTGCTTGCACAGGTTCTGCACGATCCTCTTCAATAATATCCTCTGCTTCTCAATCGGGGCTCAAAGCAGATAAGCGATATTAACAATGCCGTTGTTTATAATACAACCAGAGCACATGCCGCTAAGGTGAGGGCCGGGACGATTAGACGTGCACTAGAGGCAGTTTAGCCAATCACAACACACTGGGCTAGCTAACCAATCAGAGCCCATCGCCTATTTCTGAGGGTGGGGCTTCATAAAAGCAGGAAATGATCAGCATGATCTTAGAGAAGGGACAGAGCGGTGTGGAATAAAGGTAAATTATGTGAAAAATAATGTGTTCTTTTAAAATGATGCATTGACACATGTTAGACTGCCCCCCATAAACACAATCAAGCCTAGAAAAAAAAACAGTGAACCACCCCTTTAACATTTTATGCAGGCTTTAGCTCCATTGAAAGTAGTTGGCAAGTAGTTGGACTAATTTCAGAAGACCTGTTGACCTTTCCACTGGTGCCCAGGTCCCCTTGAGACATACCAAGGCTGCCACCAACACAATGATCACCTGACCTCTCTACTATGGACCAACTGCCCCATTACATAGCCTGACTTTGACTTTGAAAAGCTAATCAAGGTGGGGGAAAATAAAATCTGCTTTCAAGCTTGTTTTAGGCCCTGTACACAAGGAGACCCGTTTAGCTGTATACATAACAATTTTGTATCGTATCAGCATTTAGCCCAGACGGATCCCGCATTTTGGGAGCCTGAAACTGCTATTTTGTGAAACTGGGTCCTAGAGTGGATAAATCTGAAAACTACACCTTTATGTTTACGTAACAGCAACAACAACAACAATGGCGAACTACATGCTTGTGTTCGTGCTGCAGAAGCTTCTGAGCCTATTAGCTTTACTAAATTTACTAGCTTTTCTTGTTGTTGTGTTGGGTTTCTATACAGTGTGCAATGTTTATGCGCATGCGCCAAGTCTTCTTCTCCATTTGTGGTGTATTCTGTGGCAGAATTACAGCACCACATAATGGTCTGGAAAGTATACTACATCGTTTTGAGCCGGTTTCAGTGATTTCATGTGTACGCAGATATTTCTTGAGACAACGCCATGCTTATGGAAGAACGAGGGAAAAAAAAGATAGGATAGGAAAAGCTCTGGCTTTGTGTGGATGAGCCCTTAGTCATCTTAAGCCAATTATTGATTTATATTTTTATTTCAAAAATACTAAAGTTCATCATGATTCTAAATAGTTTATTATAAATTCCTGACATACAGTAAGACATATGATTTTCAATACATATTAATTCACATTAAGTCATGTACTAAGTAAATGATAGAATATGTGTACTCTGGCAATATTTTTTCACTTTGATCATAAATTAATGGGTTATCGTCATTCATGCATACTTAGGTCAAGTGTACATGCCATAGCAAAGCAATCATCACACGCTTTTTTTCCCCTTGGTAGAATGATGGATCGTTACATTTCACAAAGCCATACTGATTTTCATCCTTTAAACTTTGCATGGTAGATGTTTCATTTTCTGGAGTGCTTATTACCCTTCTGAGCGAGAATAATCTCTTTTCTGCAGTGGAGGGTCAAGACATTTTGAAGAGAAGCCAAGCTGTGTGTTTTCATGGCTGTTGATTCATGCACTGTCTATGAGTGATGTCTGAGGAGGTGCCACCTTAAGACTCAATATCAAATAACCACACTGTAGTGGTCATATGACTCACAACTTCCTCACCAGACAGAGATTCAGATACCTCTATGAGCTCAGCTTCTTTGAAGAACATTAGGATCTAGGTATGATCTGAAGAGACAGCCTTCCCACAAAAACACAAGCAAACAAGCCTCCTACACTGCCTTATGATTTTAAAATCCAGCATTCAATGCACCTTCTCTGTGATGAGTGAGAGAGGAGGCTTTATTTGATATGCTTCAGAAGCTTACGACCCACTAGAGGTCCAAGATGGCTGTTCATTCCAGCTTTTTCTTGAGTAGAATGTAGGGGAGAAGAAAAGACCAGAATTAGTTAACAAAGGTGTCAAACCTAGACTAGAGTCGCTTCTGTTTTGCCGGTTGACATTGATGGGTCAGGCCTGCTTTTCTGCCGAGCTGAAGCTCATCAGAATTTCACTCTGTTGAAAAGGTCAGATGAGCTGTTCATCAGACGTTAACAGCCTTGACAGCAAAATGACCAGGATGTGACAAGGTGGCATAAAACCCATTTGAACTCTGAACTTCTCTGCTGCAACTTTGTGACAAACCAAGAAATAGTTTACTGATCATCAGGTCATCTTTACATGCCCTCCATGCCATTGAAACCCTTTAATAGTTGCTCAGTTCTAATATTATGTGAGAAACAGATGGAAAAATGTGTTAATATTATTTGGGGTCTCTCAAATATAATTCATAATTGTGTTTGTTTAAAAAAATGTCACCTTTAGGAGCAGAAGATCAAGATTAACATCATCAACACTGAATGCCACTGGTTCCTTCATGTTACATGACCAATTCGGATTTAATACATAGTGTATTTTTGTCTTTTTTTTGGAGCTTGGTGCTATAAATTCATAATTCTGCCAAACATTTCTTAACCTTCTACTTCTTTTAACAGACTTCACAATGATGGGAGACTATTAGATATCTACCTGCGGCTCCACAGCACTGAGGGAGCATTCTTTGTTCCACATGACATGGAGGTTTCCAACCAGGAGCTCAATTACATTGTAAAGAAGGCAGAGCAATGGAGAGGCTTCAATGGAGAGAGATGCAAGGTAAGTGTGAGGAAGTTCTTACCTTTTTATAGTGGTAACAACCAGCACTGAACACTGGTCGAGAGAGAATATATTTTTGCATCAAGGCGATCCAGCTGCCATGGGCTGCATTGCCACACAACGTTTGAATGTTGCAACGCTCTACTCAAGTCTTAGGTGCTTAATTGGATTAATGGTTGTTTTAAAGGAGATGGGCAAAATTGTAGTTGATACTAATCCATCAGATTGCCTCTGCAAAAGATTTCTGTCTGTCTGATGGCTCATAGATGCCCGCTAGCATTTGTGAGTAAGAAAGCCTTTGTGATGGTTTTCAGAAATGGACCGTCACATTGAACTGTTCACTGAGCTTTCTAATATGCATTATAATTAACATAAAATGGAATCAAAGGATATAACATTATTCTGTTTTCTTTAGTTACATTTATGAATGCCAAAAATTTGTCACAGAGGTTTTTAGTTAGTCTAATTAGTTTGGGCTAATTATCCAAAAAGGAATTTGGCTTGATTAATCCACGGAAATCAATTTCCAGCAATATTTCATTAAGAAAAAAGACTGCTCAATCAACAGTGGCACGCATGAGGACACACACACACACACACACACACACACACACACTGAGTTCACAACTTGGGTGGCAACTCCTCTTTTAGTGCTCTTGATGAAGAAATGTTATTGGTTGTCAAACAAGTCATTAAAAAGGAATTCTGCAATTCCTAGCTCAAATCGTAGACCTTTGCAAATCATGTTATTTTTGCAACCCTTTGCAATGACCCAGTTTATGTTTTAGATTCAAAAAGTACTGCTGCAGCTGTGGAAATATTAGTAATGAAGGTGCTACTAATTGGATGCAGTTGTTTAGATTGTAATTAAGAAAACAGCATTGTTTAGTCTACACACTTGCAGAATCTTTTTCAGCTAGAGCGGTCTCCATCCCAGAACTGCAGTCATAACCTCCTCTCTCATATTGGCCCTAATTTGCCGTTATTGAACTGATAAAATGCTAACACATTAAACACATTTGCCAGCATGATGAAAATTTAGGGTTATTGCATTTCACAATTTTTACATTATTCAGGCTGACGATTTTTCATTTAAATAAGACGGGCTAGGCCATTATTTCATAATTATTGTGGCAATTTCTCTATGCAAAAAGGGTCACTTTCCCAACTCAGCAAAGACATATCCCTATTAAACTAATTTGCCTACATGCAAATTTTTGTCATTTTTCCCTCATTAACTATTTATCGACACAGTAGAAAAAATATATGTTGGAGGGGAGGGAGCAGCCAGACAGTGCTGAAACTAATATTTTGCAACTCTAATGATTTTTTGCATCCTTAATTAGATAGAATATGCTTGATATGATTAGGCCAGGATGTAGTAGTTTTCATTAAAAATAGATTTCAGAAACTGTATTCCAAATGTTCTCTCACAATTAAATAATGAATCCAGCACATTCCTTATTATGGACCCAATTAATATCTCTGAAAGAGGCGTGATTTTAATAACAAGAGGCCACGAGGCCTTCATTAGCAGAGAATGGGGGTGGAGAGAGCATAGAAAACATTTACAGGTACAGACAGAGCCACAGGACGCTTGGAAACTTGAAAAGTTTTAGCAGCTTGTATGAATGCCTGTGGCCAATACTGTACATGTGCTGACCATTGCGAACAAATATTACAGTGTTGCAGAAACTGACATACTTTGTCTTGGCCTCAGCACATCAAATACCAAATAAATATCATCATTACAATACATATAATTTATCATTAAAAAAATTTAAAAAAAAAATGTTTTTTTTATACATTGTGAGTATTTAATAGCATTTAAGACATCAAAAAGTGACAGCAGTGTCCTGCTATACTTTATCTAAAACTGCTAGCCTTTATTTTTATTTTATGAAGTTTTAGCAGCTTGTATGAATGCCTGTGGCCAATACTGTACATGCGCTGACCATTGCGAACAAATATTACAGTGTTGCAGAAACTGACATACTTTGTCTTGGCCTCAGCACATCAAATACCAAATAAATATCATCATTACAATACATATAATTTATCATTAAAAAAATAAACAGTTTGTTTTATACATTGCGAGTATTTAATAGCATTTAAGACATCAAAAAGTGACAGCAGTGTCCTGCTATACTTTATCTAAAACTGCTAGCCTTTATTTTTATTTTATGAGCTTATAATAATTAAGATGGAATACTTTTTTTTTTTTTTTTTTTCAAACCATATCATCATATTAATGGACGGCAAAAGAAAAAAAAAATATTGTCACTAGCAGAAATACTTGGGTTTTACTCCGACTGACCTAAAATAAACTTTCAAAATACATTTTACCTAAAGCAGTTTCCATGTAAGTTGTCATCTAGCCTATACAAGGTTATTAAAGCTAATAATTTGCTAATTTTAAGTAACTTGATTCCTGATATGAAGCACATTTTTCTTTATAGAGCAAAGAAGCCGTTCTGACACTAAAACAGTTATGGGTAATTCTTCATTAATGTAAGTTTCTTTTTCCGAGCACTACAACAATAAAACAATCCACAATAAATAATTTTGCACGTGACCTGGTTTTATCGTTATCAAATTCTGTATGTTTCATGGGGCGATCATAAAAACTAATCTGATTTTTTACTCTTTAATTAACTTCACATTACAGTTTATTTCCTTCTAGGCCATGTGATCAGCATTATTACATTATTAACACATTGTCATACTAGCATTCAGCGGTCACTGAATAAAAATAAGCACTTGCATTTAACAAACACGTACAGTATGGTTGGCTACATCGTAGTTTGTGGGTCTTTTGCTGAGAAACATTTCTATGATGGTGATTACAACCACATAGGCTTTATGTTCTAACTGCACTCCTATAGTGTGTAGCCTATGTCTAGCGAAGGGGCCTAAAGTCAAAGTGTGTGGATAATGAGCTCATTAATTATGTATAGGCACTGCTGCAGATGGACCTCATTAATTGCGTGCCGTCACCTTCTTGATTACTGTACCTGGAAGGGAGGTGCTAATGTCTGCCGTGCTTAAGCAGGTAACGCAAACTGTTTTGTCACCGGCTGTGTGACAATGACAGAGGAGTCCGGCGTCGCCGTAATCTTCTCGGTAATTCACCAGAACGTTACGCTAATGGCTGCTGATAGCCCTGGAGATGTTTTCGCTACTGAATCGCATCGAGATTTGTGCTCTGTCGTGCTATTTGTCTCCACATGTCTCAGTAATGTCTTTCCACGGGCTGAATTTAAGGAACACCCTAGGTGCTTTGCAAAACAACTGACAGGGGGCCCAACCTGTCGCAGGAAGGAGAACACACGCATTGAAGATCTAATGAGGAGCAGACTGCCGCTCTCTTCCTGTGCGCCCCCCACCACTCATCTCTCTGTCTCTCCGTCTGTAATTATTAAGACGGAGTTACGTGGGACCTTTTCATGCTTTTGCTTTAGTCCAACTCTGTGACAGCAAATTCATCAAATAACTCACTCCAAACTTTCTCTCTCTACAGTTGCCTTTGCTCAAATGATTAAATATTGTCACCTATATGTAATATTTAAGAGTCGGGAAAGCAAATATTGCTTCACAATTAATATCTCCCTTCCATTATGCTATACTGTCGAAATGTTTGGGGTCAGTACGAGTGATTTATTTGTAATTATGTATTTTACCAAAATGGAATTATGCTGCTTTGCATTAAAGGATTAAAATAAATTTCCATTGTATTTTTAAATTTAACTGTTAAACTGGCAAATTATACTGTATTTTTGATAAAGCAGAAACAAATAAATGCAGGCTTGTTAAGCGTAAGAGACTATAAAAAAAAACATCTTACTGATCCCAAACTTTTAAACTTTAAATACATATTACAATATTACAATTAAAAAGCACTGTATTACTAAATAACTGCAAATTTAATACAATTAATTTACTAATAAAAATTCTAACATTGATCTGCATTATAGTAAGCAGAATTTTGAGGATCATTTTGAGTGCTTCACTGTCACAATTCAAAATTCCTGATTTTCCTGGGAATCAAACCCAAGAATTTGGCATGAAAAGCTTTATTAAATTAGAGAATGAATCATTTGTTTTACTTTTTTTTTTGTAGTCCTACATACAATTTATGGCTTTTCCCAAAATTATCAGCTTTAGTTCTCACCTACAAAAGCTGACTAGCGGCCCATTACCGACAAGGTCCGGAGACACTGTCAGGTAACAATGGGCCTGAAAAAGCCCTGGAAAAACAACCAAAACAGGAACATAAACACTGGAACGAAGGGGGAAACTGCCCAGAATCTGCCCTGATATAGGAAGGGTCACAGGAAGGCACCTGCAGCCCTACCCCCTCCACTCCGCCGGCCTGTTTGCTTGCATTAGTTCTGAAAGCCGCTTCTTCAATTACAGGAGGCTATTAGTGGACAGTGCACAGAGGCTGCAGGGCCCCGGGCTACAGCGGCACAGCCACACAACAGAGCTCAATATGACATGACTGCAGAGGGGACACGCCTGCCATGCAGAAAAGGTCAACGGCTTTCGGTGGGCAGCAATGTGTGAAAGTGTTGCAGTCACACAATGGTTTGGGAAGAGAGAGACACTAGTCTGGATTTGCGTGGAAGCCCCTCAGATTGTCCTTGGCTAATTTATTGCTTTGGTGTGCTTGTAAAGCTCGTATCTCATTCAACATCATCAGTTTGGTCGCTTTTTTATGGTCACGGTTAAGTCAGGATTCTACAATGGATGGGTAATCAGTAAATCAGAATCTTAGCAAGTGAGCAAGAGTTAGTTCACTCAAATGCTCTGAAAACATGGCAGCACTACAATTGTTTTTATACAGCGCTTATTTTCCACATACCAGGCTGGACGTTGGTTCTATCAGAGATGGACGTTTCTTTTAATTTTATCCGAACATATTGCACACGGTCAGCTGTCAAAACAATTGCAGCCGGGAGTTTGAAATTGAGTCCACATGTTTACTCATATAGATCCTGTGTTCTCTCTCCCTCTCTCTCTCTCTCTCTCTCTCTCTCTCTCTCTCGCTCATAATGTAAAACAGAAGGAACAAATTGGATGGTCAGTAAGTCAGTGAACATTGCTTAAAGATGCAGCACAACAGGGATTTGTGAGAATATCAGGTTTTTAATATCATTTGTTTCCCTGTCTGTGACCAAAAAAAAATGAAATTGTTTTTAGACAACAACTTCAACTGATTGTATCTCCCATGCAACAGAGCCTGAAAACAGAGTATTGCTAAAGCAACAGTCAATTAGAATTAGGCACATATACGGGATAATGCATGGCTAGTTGTGCATTAAACAATTGTAATGCACGACGTGGAGGCCAAGAACCCCCCGACGTGATGGGTGCCAGAACAAGATGGAAGCAATACAGAAGAACCATTATTTTATTTTATTTTATTTTATTTTTAGACTGACACTTTGGTTACTTACGCTCTTTTAAAAGTATTGTTATGCCAAGAAGCACAATTGCAGCTTGGATTCAGAACCAAGAAAGAGCTGATTCTTATTCAGATCAGTTCAGTACTTTTTATATGAAACAGTAACATCAAATATATGTTTTTATGTATGTCTATATAGTTTATTATTAATTTACATTTCAATTTAGTTGTATTTATTTTAGCAACTACTTTAGTTATAACTTGGCAAGTAGCTAAAATAAAAATTTATTTATTTATTTAATGGTTTTAATTTTAGTTTCAGTTAGCTATAATAACCCTTCCTTGAATACTATACAGACTAATTGTGGGTCGTAATTTATTTAAATTATTATTCATAATAAATTAACTTTACAATTATTTAATTAACTTAAGTATATTTGACCGTATTGCTGTTTCTACTAGTTTAACAGGGTCTGCTTTGTGTTGTGTCTAAAAACACCCCGTAGCTATAGTAAAATCACTGTAATGCACAGTCATGAGTGCTTATTGCTTTAACAAAGTGTTCAAGGAGTTTCTTACGAAACAAGGTGAAGGAGTCACATTTTTACATTTGTGAGGAGAATATTCAACACACTCGTACAATTCGTAACTATTTAAAGTTTTAGCGAATTGGTCACTAATTCTCATTTGTATATTTTTATATGATCTACTTACACCCCACTGATGCTTAGGGTTAAAAGCAGGGTTAGGGGTGGGCCTTAATGCTGACAATTCTTTGAAAAATCACACTTTTCATTCATGTTTTACAAATTCATACAAAACTGCCAGCTGTCAGGGTATTTTGTGGTAGTCAACAAGGACAACGAAGAATCACTAAACAGTTTTTAATGAGTGAACCAAAATATGCAGGAGAATAACAAGAGTATTAAAAACTGACAAAGAGTCAAAACACAGAGCTATATATTCAGGAAACAAACAAAAGTAAATAGATTAGACACAGGTGGAACTAATTAGCAACTAGCAACAAGGGAAAATCAAGAACTAAACTGAAATGAAACATAGGAAACAGAATGGGAGGAATGAAATAGCAGCTAAACTAAATATCACCATTACACCACCTTGTAAAATAGTTATTTTCTCATGAGATCTTTTGTTCTGTTGAAGATCCGATCTGTAAATTGAAACCCAAATGAATCACTCTGATCACTCTGAGTTTTTAGCGAGTATCTTTGCTGATGCTCAAATAAATCTATGAGCAGATTGGTGTATGCAAAACCATTTTTAATATGAATGTAAATATTCCTGATTCTCTCCCCTCCAAACAAACCTCGAAAAAGTTTCACTTCCAGGCATTAGTGCTTCATGCAAGTTGCTATTTCCTTTCCGGAGTTGTTTATGGATTAAATGGGCTTTTTAAGCATTTATAAAAGCAGATTAGTAACAGTGAATTATGCAGATGCATGAAGCAGATTATCCTGAGCTCAGATACTATCTCCTCTTTATCTGTCTCTGCTTGGAGTCTGAAGTTAAATATTCATGCCTGTTTAGTTTATAAATCTCTCTACCAGCCAAGTCAAACACACGTCACAGTAGATTGGCGTTACATTAGCATTGGTTCATTGAGGTAAATGAGTTGTGCTGTCAGAAGAGCACTCACTCTGTCCGCTGCTAACAAGCAATAAACAATACAAATGATCTTGAGATGACTCATTTTGTCCGTTCTGATGTTCAGCAGTTGTTTGTCAAGTCTGTGGGAGCAGTAGGGCAGATATAAAACCATTCCACAGCCAAATCATGCTCGAGCACTGCAGATTCATGTTGCCCTAATTACAAAAACAACATGCTCCACCATGCGTGCGGTAATAATGCACATCTATGAACATGCAGCCAGAGAAACCCATTCAGAGAAATCACAAGGAATCAATATTACAGTTCTGCATAGAGAGAAGCATTCAGGTTTTGGAAGTATTCCCATGGGGTTACCTACAATAACTTATAGACCTACTGATTCTGACTTTTTTTTCTAAGAATTCCAAGTCTTTGACTCACAATTCTGACTTTATAACTCAGATTTGTAAGACATTAACTCTTGACTTGTGAGATATAAACTCTGAATTGTGACATGAAAACTTCCAAATTGTGAGGGTGAAAAATTTGGAAGTATCAGGTAATTCTGGTATATCAGGTAATTCTGACATTTCATCTGATGATTTTGAGGAAAAAAAGTCATAAATGTGAGATAAAAATTTGCAATTAAATTTTTTCTTTTTATCCTGTGGCAGAAATGGACTTCCATAATTAATCGATGGTATATGCTGTTTTTAAAACTCACATTTTATTTTATTGTTTAATCTATCTATCTATCTATCTATCTATCTATCTATCTATCTATCTATCTATCTATCTATCTCTCTCTCTCTCTCTCTCTATCTCTCTATCTCTCTATCTCTCTCTCTCTCTCTCTCTCTCTATATATATATATATATATATATATATATATATGTATATACTCTGTACATATAAATGTGAATTGCGCGCACACACACACACACACGTATGCATGTCTGTTTCTACATGGCAGCTGTTTACCAAGGTATAATTTCGAAAGATTAGTTAGCACATGTTGCAAAACTAAAAATTTGATAGTTTAGCAACAAACATGAGACAGAACACACAAATTGGGTAAATAGTTAATTGTTCATTCGATGTAACTAGTATATAACAATTTTAGCAATGTTGTACTATTTCAGTAATGAATTAGTAGTAGTTGTTGTAGTTGTAGTAATTGTGGTATTTTTCACTGAGCTCATTACAGTGCATTCTGGGATTGCTTTCTCTCCAAAGGATACATGCACTTTGTAAAATTTGGGCCAAAGTTAGTATTTTATAAAATATTAGAACATAGCATATTGGTGCTTACCACTCCAGGCTTCACATCTGTGTGTACCTAATATAACTAAAAATCCTGAATAAGTGGGCAGCTCACTAGTTTGTGTAAAAGAGCTATACAGCTCAATATCCACTTTTCTGTTTCTATATAGTTGTTTATTTTTGTAGAACAGCTAAACCCAGTATATCAGTAGCATGGCCCCTGGATGCCCTCACTGGCCCCACATTCACCCTACTGTTTAAACCCCAGCTGCAGCTCCGTTTTACTCTCTCCCATGATCTTCTGCTGTAATCTGCCCATCACATCATACTGTACCAGGCCTGCCATGTGCAACTGCCACATAAATAACCCAGGCTGTCCGCCACACACACACACACGCACAGGCTCATTCAAATGCACCTGTCAACTTGATGAAGCACTCGCCCGCAGGGAAGCATTGTTTACATTTTCACTCCACTCTTCGCAAAAGTGAGATTCTAATTATTTTCCCACTGTAAATTAAAGCCAAGTGGGACAGAACTGAGAAGCTGCAGATTCCAGCAGTGGAGCGGCACTATATATAAACCGCTCTTAGGGAGTAGGGTGGGTAGAGCGCGAGAGGAAGGTCAGTGGTGTTTTGTCTTGAAAATACGAGAAGAAAGCAGCAGAGGTACTTGTGGTGGGGAAAGCTAAAAATCTGTGCTGGGGAAGTTCCTTTGAACCTGTGCTGTGAGTTTGCCAAGATACAAGCTAGTTATAATTTAAAGAAATTCACTGTGTTTGTAATGAGAGCAGTATTTATAAAGCCTCAAAACAGTGAGGTTCTCAATTAGAGTGACAGCTTAAAAAATTTAACAAAATAAGTTATATAAAATACTGCTAAAGAATAATTTACATTTATCCATTTAAGTTTTTAGTTTTTATTTGAAGCAACTTTTAAAAGAGAAGGAAACAAAGCAATTTGTCAAAGAGCTAACAATATTTGTAATAAACAATGCCAGGTTTATTAAACAACTAGATTAGGAAGCACACTAGGGAAGAGGAGAAATGCAGATAATTTCAGAATTTGTTGTTTGTTGTTAGTTACTCCCTCAACAGATGCTTTTACTGTGTGTGACCATTAAAGCTAGATCTGGAGATGATAAACAGATTGAAATATATATTAACATTGTATGTATTATGATATGCCTGTGCTGTATTATTTATCATCCCAATGCACTTAAACAAGAGGAGGAGAGATTGAAAACAAATTAGTCCCAAAGGCAAACCAACATACAAGAGCAAAACTAAACCTTACTGTCTAATGCTTCATCTTAAAGGAAGGAATACATATGGTACATAGCAACTTTGCATGCCATACAAATAGCACTTAAAATGTGACATGACTTGACTTGATGAATTTAGACATTAGCATATTGCAAAGCTAACAAAAGCATATTCTATTAAACTTCTAAAATATACAGCACACCCTAATTTCGGGTAAAATAATACTATTTATTGATTGCATTTGGTGTTAAATGAATAATAATAAACAACACATTTTTGTTCAGAGTCATGTTGCAATGCAGTTCACACACTAGGGTTTACACTGTCAAATGCCTTGTCAAAAGAACAATATGAAGTCATTGATTGAAGGTGGGTAAAAGGGGGTAAAGGGTTATGCTAAATAAATAAATAAATGCTCAAGATATCCATCTATCCATCAAATGCTCAGTCGGAACTCAAGAGTGTGCTGATGCAAATGTGGGCATTTATCAGGTCTGCAGAAATGAAAAAAATAAATAAATAGCTGCAATAATTTCTTAAAATGCCCAATTGATCAAAAAATGAAAGAAAGATGTGGAAGACTGCAACATAGAGCATTTCCTTTGCATGCTTACATGTTTATAAACTGTGGGTTTAATTTGTTGCCTTTTATTTTATTCTTAGACGTTTTGTTCACCCTTTAGATATGTACTTTTTACAGTATAATTAGCAGTTGCATTTTGTTTTACACAAGAACATTTGGGTCTGTTTGAAATCGCTGAATAAATTTGGCCCTTATGTCAGTATTTAAAAAGCTGCTCTCATCTGACTCTGACTTGGCACTGCAGTTATTACTCCATTAAACAGCAGCTTTCGTACATGCTGGCCAGCATATTAGGGTTGTCGTGAGGAGGCACCCACACTTAAATAATGCACTTATCAAATTTCGGATATCCATTTTTACAAATATGGAGATGTGTAATCTCATTTGCTTGGGCACAGGCACAGGCTCATTTGGAGTGGAATGGAGCACCAGTCCATATTTTCACTTCCTGGACCCCCGCCTGTCTGTCCGTTTGCCGTAACGCCTGCAAAATCAGAATTTATGTTGCGGCTGGGAGTCATGGTTTGATGTTTATAGTCCTCAAAGAAGCAATGGCTGTCTCTCCAGATTCAAATAAAGAGACTGATATGGACTCTATCAGATTTCTGAATACAGACGTCCACAATAAATCGAAGCTTGATTGGTTAGAATTAGGTTAGCTCACTTGAATGCTATCTGCTTAACCCACAGATGGGTTCCCTGAGAACAGCCAGGCATTGAGTCTGAGTCAAGCACTTACCACCAGCGCGAAGACGGCGCTGGAGAGAAGCGTCCGCCAAGTATTCTCGCGTTTAAGAAAAGGTTCAAAGGAATAACCATGATGCAATGCGTGAAATGCTCAGAATACAGACTTTGTGATTTCTGACAGTGGAATTACACATGCAGATTAACCACACTGAGTGTGAACAACCAAGATGAGATGTTGCTAAAGCGACAAAGAGCCGCGGAGTCACTTGAAACATCACGACATACGAAGCGCTAAACAACAGAGTCTTCAGTATCTGTCCAGACCACACATGAATCGTTCAGAGAACAGACTTTGAGTGTTTGC
This sequence comes from Sinocyclocheilus grahami, assembly GCF_001515645.1. Lineage (NCBI taxonomy): Eukaryota > Metazoa > Chordata > Actinopteri > Cypriniformes > Cyprinidae > Sinocyclocheilus > Sinocyclocheilus grahami. Next base: position 885,913 of record NW_015505564.1, on the reverse strand, counting down.
AATTTGCTCGCTCATGTCTTTCCGATGACGTTTGATGTGTCCTGTGACAATGCTCAGTGTGGACCTTCTCTCCAGGCACTCTGTATTTAAGAAGTGTCTAATTACGTGCAGTAATGACTCTCAATTTCCGACCTACCAGCACGACCTGTGTTTAGCCAACAGTCTTAAGTAGTTGGAAAATCAAGACGGGGGTACACAGTGAAATTAAAGTTCTCCTTCGCTCTGACCCTGCCTGACAAGACCTATGTTTTTCCAGAGGAGTCGTAATTATAGAGCCAATTAAGGGGTCACCTTGAATTTATAAACTCGGCTGTGGCCTGAAAAACTTCCTGCTAAAAGAGGGGAAAAAGGGAAACAGAGAGAAAGTGAGTCATCTGGTAATCTGAATTCAGGCCTGTCTGAGCCTGCTGACTTCTTCCAAACGCCCATCAAAGTGTTTCCAGTCTCAGAGGATGAGGTCCTGTTTTCTTCTCTGCATTCATCTTGTTGGTCATCCAGACATGCTGGACTGAGTTTTCATTGTTCTTTATAGCCAAAAAAGTCCACTATAGAGTGCTGCACCCTGGTTTCCTTGACAAAAAACCCAATAGGACTTTTCCATTTTGGATTATTGCAGGAAATAAGCTCACATGGCCAAGAAAAATGTATGATTCCTACACATTTTATTCATCATGATAATCTTCGCAAATGAACACAACTTTTATGAATTTTGAAGCCTAAATACAATCACCAGAAGAAAGAATAGTATAGAATAGTTTGCAAAAGTGCAATTATAAACAGTGAGGCTATAAAAGCGGGAAAAGACAAGATGATGTTTAATGTCCCCAGCAGTATAGTCTCATTTAGCCACTTGTTAGCAACTGCATTTTTCAAGACAAGTAAAAGCTTAAAAAATCACAAGGGGGTAATACTGATTCTATGATATATCATAGAATAATATGTGAACATATCTTGAGCTTGTGTTAACCACAGACCTTATTTCAGGCATTTAACCGCAAACCCATTCAAATAGAAATACAAAAACCCATGCCAAAATACCCATATGAAAGTCAAGTCACCATTATTTATATAGTGTTTTTCAATGCAAATTGTGTCAAAGCAGCTTTACAGTATTACACAGGGAAATAGTGTGTCAAAATAGTGTGCCATTTTCCTCTAGCCAGACGAAACCAGCAGTTTAATTCTAGGTTGCAACAAAGTCAGATTGTGCAGAGGACTCATCTGGTTTCTGTGGTCTTGCCCCGATGGCCGTCAGGTGATGAGGTCTTTGGAGGGGATCTGTATCTGGTGCTCATCTAGTTGACATGGTCAACAAAAAATATTTCATCCCTACCATATCACTTTATTTTTCCTCACATAGTCACATCTTACATGTGCATATACAATATATAAAATTACATGTAAATAATTCATTTCAGGGTTATTCAAGACTCTCTCGCCTTTTTTTGATAGCATTAGAAGGTAGTATTGTGGCTCTTTGATATATTATATAGTCCTAAATGATATTCATGTACCACATTATTTTCATGATACTCCAATGTACATGTCCACAACACCATGGTAATACATTCAGACCTAAAATAAATGGTGAGTCTTTGCACATAACATGCTGTGACAGCGCATTCACACATATGTTTGAGAAATGATGAGTATATGTATAGTGTGCATGTGTGTGTGTGTTTGAGGTCAGAGGGGGTGTGTGTAGCAGTGCTGACACTAGTGTGAAGCTGGCCCAGTTGGGTGAGAGGCGCTGTGATCTTCACACACCAATGCATCTGAGATCCATGACCTATATAGCATGTTACACGCTCTGCTTGTCTCCTGTGTTCCTCTAATAGAGCAGGGCAGTGCATTACAGGTACAACACACACAAGGGACCCGTATACTTGGATCAGAGCCATCCCTCATGACATCAGACCAGCTGAGACACTTAAGATATGATTTAATCACAACATCTGATTTTTTTTCATCTTGTATTTCCCCTTTTTTTTGCATTTGTATATTTGTCTCTGTTGTAATCTCCCATGAGCCTTTGATGTTCAAAGCTCTGCCTATGTTCTGATTGAAACACTAGCATACTGTTTCCTGCATAGTGTGTAATATACATTGTCCACTGACTGCAATTTGTTAAAAAATAGTACAGTATGTGAAACAGAATGTTGTATGCAACGATAAACAATATTATGCATATATAAAATAAATAAAGAAGAAAAGTCATCAACACATTTTGATAATTTTTGATCATTTCATCTTCTTTTGTGCACAATAAGGCCTGAAGCATGGAAAAAGTGAGCAGAATGCATGTTGAGGTTGATAACCATTTCTGGGTTCATTCATACAGCTGTAAATGCAAGGTCAAGTTGAGCAGACTGTAGTAAAAGTAGTAGGTCTTCCAAGCATTCCATGCATAAAGAAAATGTACATACCATGCAAAAATAGAACAAATAGCATGCTATTCCAAGCATAGCCCTTAACACTAGTATTAATGAGTGATACGGGCCACTAGTTTCTTTGTTTTTCCTTTCTGTCGTTTAAGGATTAGGCTGAAGCAGGTTATTGTAGGCTGGTGTGTGTTAGTGTCGTGTCAGGGTCAGAGGCTGCGTGAGTCATGCAGAAACCTGACACGCTGCATTCCTGCGTCTCTCAGGCAGAGCTCATCACCTCACAAGCACAGCTGTAAATTACAGACCATTACTGTCAACTATCTGGGTTTGCATTCATCTCAGTGAGCGCTGAACTGTGGCCGCAGGTAGGGCAGGTAATTGTGTTAGGGTAAGCATTCGTGCAAGCATGCAGTTGCACTTAGATACACCCTTGATCTGATCACACAAACACATGCAGCTACGTGAACGCGTGGTCATAGTGTCTATTTTAATTTATTTGCGTTAGCATACCAGTAAAATTTCTTGAATTACAAAACCAAATTTTTGCAAAGCAGTCTAAAACATATTTTTTAGAAGTAGTTTCATTTAAATTAATAAATAAAACCGTTTTCTGCATTTTCTGGTTTCTGCATTCATTTACAGACATGGCAAAAATAATGGCACCCTTACTCTTTTTGATTTTTTGATTCACAATGTCTTTCAGAAAAGTACTGAAATTAAAACGTTTTGGAATCCACCTGTGTGTAGTTGGTGTGCAGAAAAAAATCTGAATAATTAAAAAAAAATGCAGAACTAAACATTTACTTACTCCCATGGCATTAGAATAATTAGAATAATTGTATTTCTTCAATGGAAGGCAAAAGAAGATATTTAGAAAAATGCTCTTCAGTGAAAGTTTGTGGGGTCCAGTGTTGTTTTTGGCCCAAATCATCTGTAGAGCATGTGTGCAAGTTTTCATGTATGAGTTTTCATTAACAGTCACTCACGTAGCAAATTGTTTTAGTACTTAGTATTGCAATACTGTTTAAATACTTGAGTTGTCTCTAACAAGGTGTGTATATGTGGGGGGGTGTATGTGTCTCCTAGGTGGCAGTGTATGACTACATCTGGACGGAGGAGGAGCCTGCGGTAGGATTGGCACCACCTTCGGGCACGCCCAATACCGGATGTGAGACCAGCACCCATTTATCCATCTACACACTGCACTTGAGCGGCCTGCGCCATCATTACAGACACTTCCTGAGACAACCTGATGGAGCCATTATAGAGGTGGGCATCTTCTATGCAGAATCCTAAATTAAAAAATGACTCAGAATACTTTATATGCACACAACAAAAATGGGGCTCCTCAAGTGAAGTTCACACAAAAATCCACTCACAATTGATTTCAATAGAACCGGACATTAGCATGCTGCTAAGCTAACAACACAATACGGGGGGGGCGAAAAAAAATGAATTTTTAATTTTGACTTTTTAATTTTGATACATTCTGGTGTTGCCTTACCTGTGAAGAATACATACGCATGTTTTAGCCAAAATTATCTTTAAAGGCAGCATGTTGCTTTTTACCTTGTGAAACAGCATGCCTAATGATGCCTAAAACTGCTCCCTGGGTTTTGGAACAGAGCTAAAGAGTGTAAAGAAGGGAGTATTGTCACCTTCACCACAGGCAGTCAGTGCATTTCTCCCATGATTGTATCCCTCACACCTGGACTAGGTGCTAATTCTTTCTTCCTTTGGTTAATCTAGGAATCTATAGTGGGATATATTCGCTAACCTCCGCCCATGGCTTCACACGTTATTAAACGCAGAAGAACAGCAGGGCGCAGACTGCTGTCCAGATTGCTGTCTAATTAAATGTACCACTGATTCTGCTTGGTAACAACTGCAAGCACATGAATTAACTCCCATCCCCCCTGAGAACAACCTGGATCATCCTAACAAAATGAATATTTTAGAACTTCCATGTCAAAAACAGCAGATTTATGCTGCGTGCACATCGACGGCTTGCTCGCAGGCAGTGCGGTCGGTTAATGGCGTCCTGAGTTGTTTTGTGACTGATGAGAGTACCATAGAATGTGGCGCATATTTAGCAGTCTGAGGGCCCTGAAGAGCCACAAACACATCAGTGATGATACTAAACAACAAATGACTTGAGAAGCTGTCAAGAATTTCTGAACTTTGTCCATGTTTGGAAGACAAAAGTCTGTATACCAGCCATTCAAATGCAGTAAATCACACATCACAATCACAACTCATGCATATACTGTAGATGCAGGTTCCATATATGCCAGTACTTTAAATTTCCCTTTTGCAAAGATTTTGTGATTAAGACCTACCATAAATTAGCAATTGGCTCAAAATCAGCAGAATTTAGAATTATTTTCATCTTAGATTTTGTTTTTGAAGGCAGTCTATGTAATATATGAAGTGTATACAAAAAATATCTATCTATCTATCTATCTATCTATCTATCTATCTATCTATCTATCTATCTGTCATGTATTTATTTATTATATGTGACCCTGGAGCACAAAACCAGTCTTAAGTCGCTGGGGTATATTGGTTGCAATAGCCAACAATACATTGTATGGGTCAAATTATTGTTTTTTTTCTTTTATGCCAACAAATCATTAGGGTATTAAGTAAAGATCATGTTCCATGAAGATATTTATTAAATTTCCTACCATAAATATATCAGTTAATTTTTGATTAGTAATATGCATTGCTAAGAACTTAATTTTGACAACTTTAAAGGCGATTTTCTCAATATTTAGATTTTTTTGCAACCTCAGATTCCAGATTTTCAAATAGTTGTATCTCAGCCAAATATTGTCATACTGTATCCTAACAAACCATACATCAATGTAAAGCTTATTTATGTAACTTGCAGCTGATGTATAAATCTCAATTTCAAAAAATTGAGCCTTATGACTGGTTTTGTGGACCAGGGTCACAAATGAAATTAAAGTCAATCATAAACACATTATTAGTAGTAGTAGTAGTATTTGAATAACATGCACCAATAAATTATGGACAAAAAGAATGTGTAATAAGAAAGTAATTTTTGATTTCATGTGTACTTCAGCACTGAGTGACTATGATTATTTTAGGAGGGGGTTGTGTGTTGTGTTTGTAGCTGGCTCAGCAGAGGGAAGTGTCAGGCCATATCTGGAGTGTGTGATGGGTGTGGCGATGGGCAGGCTGACACACGAAAGACGCTGATAGCATCAGTGCTGCCCACCCCAGGGCACAGGCGACAGCCATGCCAGACTGTTCCAGACAGCACTGCAAACCTACAACACCACCCTAACTAATTCGCAATGTATATAATGAAACATCTAAAAAATAAATAAATTTTAATTTAATGTTCGGAAAATCCATATAGAAGTAACCAAAGGTCTAGAACACAAAGTGACCAGAAGATTTACAATTACAGCTTACACAGAGAGAAACATACACACATGCATATATACTGGGACACAGAAAAGCTCAAGCTGTTGGACACTGGGATATGAAAAGTATAAGAACAGGCGTTTAAATTACTTTCCCATATAATATATTATTGTTTTGGGAAATTTGTACTTTTTTACTTAAGTTAACTTAATATTTGTACTGAAATTATCTGAATATTTGAATATTTACCCAATTTCCATCTTTGCCTATAAGAAACGCTCAATATATCTAATATTTGTTTGTACGGCTTGCCATCTAGATGCCATCAGTCTGTAAAGAACTGTGTATACTCAACTGTCAAACAACTACTGTATAAAAATATCTGCTGCTGAATTGAAATAAACAGCTTTTTCTAGAACACCGATATGACTGGAGTCGTCATCTTATCATTTATTTAGGAGTAAAACGCTTTTTACAAATTTGCATTGCACCACCAAGTTGATTAGATCGAAATATATTTCTGTGCACAAACCCATCACTACAGGGGATTTAGGTTTCACTGAAGAAAGCTTTGTCAGCATGCTACAGAAAAGAGTGCGGTTTAATCAGTTGCAATTCTGTGGCAACTTTATGACACTCTCGTGAAGCTTCTATTAAAGTTATAGATGCTTTAAAAGCAAACATTACTTAAGCAGATGTTTACCGGTCTCTGAGTAACTACAAATTGGGGCAGATAATAGCTCAGATTTGAATGCAGCACCAATAACTTTTTCATTTCCGATTGGGCCAACATCCGCCTCATATGTGGAAACAAGATGGCGTTGGACATAAATGTGTGTGAATTCATTAGGGCGTGTGCTAAAACGGCAGTAGGTTTATGTGCGCGAGCGCATCTTTCCTCTCGGGCTAGTGTTTAAGTGTTTGCGGCCTAAGAAAGCAGCTCTCTGGCCAACTGTGCTGCATCATCTCTCGTTCCCATATGCCGTCTGCAGCATATGTGAAGCCTGCCGCCACTTCTGTAAAACTTCCATTAAAAATGCACAACTACAGCTCCAACAGCTTGAGTATTACCTCCACACAAATTATTAATGCTCTGCAAAACCGCTGATGAGCACCCAGCACGCATTAAACACACTCACTTACGCCAGCCTGTTTTTATCATGTGGCTTTTGAGGTTTCGGAGCATGCGGCGCTGTTTGTGTTTCTGTGTGTCCTTTGTTTGTCCTTGAAAGCAGCAAACTCTTTAAATAGACGCCGTGTGACAGTCATCTGGTATTGAAAGGTGCTAACGATTGACTGTTAGTGACTTTAGCCTAAAAACAAAGATACTAGTTTTGAGTGACACTGTGATGCTGGTTTTTATCTACTGCAGGGTTAAAGAAGTCTTGAATAGTGGAGACAAGAGCTAGTTGTGACTACTTTTATTTTCAATTAAAACTTCTAAATTGACTACAGAAAATCAATTGAACATTTTCAATTTAGTTTTCACTCATTGAACATATTATGTAACATTAATAAACATCTAAAGTTGCTTACAATTCATTTTGTATTTAAATTATTGGCTGGCAATATTAGCTCCTCTGCAAACATTTCATTCCCCAGTAAAACATTTAATGAAACAGCAAAAATGTAAAAGGTAATATACAACACACAATCATACAAAAATGTTAAAATACTATTTTGCCCAACAGAAAGTGTAATTAATGAATTATATAAAATTACAAAATGTTATATTAATGGAAACTCCCTTGAGCTGCAGTTTCATTTGTTGGATTTTTTTGTTCTGTCCTAATTTCCTCTCATGTCATTCTAAACCCATAAGACTTTCTTTGAAATACAAATAATTTTTTTCTTAATGAAATCTGAAAGTTTTGTCTTTCTGTCTCTTCACTGAAAAATTTTGACTCTTTAAAAAATTCATAAAAGAAATCCATATAAATCATGTGGTTTAATCCAAGTCTTCTGACAAGACACGATTGCTTTATATGATGAATAGTACACGAAACATGCACATATATAGAGTGCAAATCCAACATGTTAATCAGAGGCTCAAGTGTGCATGCCTGAAGTGCAAGAACCAATGTGGTTTGTTCTCACGCGTCAAGCAAGTACGGTTGAGCTTCCGTTTACCATTTTTTATGTGATCTATGTATGTGTGTTGATCAGTGTTTATCCACCTTTTTCTTGTCGTAAAAATGGGCGCGGCCATTTGTAAATTATATGGGTCTGGCTTCTGGTCTCATCTGCGTCCACTCCGTCCAGCTATTTTTAGCTGAACAAAACAGTTAGTTTTGCTGCTTGATATTGAAAGTTGGTGTGTCTTATCATATTATTTTAATGTATTATCTGAAATTATGAACACACTGATTTGTAGTGCAAACAGTTTTACCATTTACTGCATGTTGTTATTCTCCTCGTTATTTACCTATAGCGGCAAATGAACCGGAAGTCTCACCCATAGGCTTACTTCCGCGTTGAAGAAAAAGGTGGATATGTTGAGAAAATCCTGAATTAACTTTGTTCATCATTTGTGTTTCTTCAGAAGATTTGGATTTTAAACTGATGGAACTGAAAGTCATAAGGGTTTGGAACAACTTGGGTGTGAATAAATGATGACATAATTTTAATTTGTGGACTATCCCTTTAAATGCCCTTGCCCTGAAGTTCAACGTTTACATTTATAATGTTATACAGACTCTTGAGTAATGTATGTTGGTGCAGTTTTTGAAATTGGAGTTTTATTTTAGAGGTTGAATTTATCAAAAGGTCCTGATTTATGGTTACTAACTATGAATAATTACTACTACTACTGTTAGAGAAAACAACCATTTATGTAACTGAAATTTTGATTCACAAGTTGATATATGTGTGTATCACATCTTGTCACAGTCACCCCTTTATCATTAGTTCTGTGTGTTATTGAACCAAAGCCTTTTCAAAGACCTCTTTTCGAACCTGCGGTGATCATTTGCTCCCAGTCAGTGCGGGCAATGAGGTAAAAATCGTGACATTTTATGTATATCTTCATTTGGATAATAGCATATTAGATCCTCTATTAAATTATTTCTGTTCAGCTCACATTTATGAGTCAGAGCTCAGGACAGCTGACTGAAGCCACATTGACCCAGATTAGCATCTGGATATGAAATATTTAACCTTTAAAATAATCCTGCAGCTAGAATCATTGACAAATGACCTCGGTTCCTCTTCTGGTGTCTGCTTATAATCACTGTTCTGTATGTTTGATTGCCTATGTCTCATATGCCATGAGGTCAACTGAAAACAGAAAAAAATATATAGTTATAATTAACTTTTTTTCTTGTTTAACTGGGTTAGATCATGCAAATCAGTGGCATGCATATTAATGTTATTTTGCCTATTTTTCCATAGCAACCTTAATGATGAGAATTTTACAGTTATCTTGTTCTGTGTCCTAACCAGGTGTGACGTGATAAAATGATAAACGTTCTTTCATGTTAATCTTAAGTTTTTGTTCTGACCAGCCGTGACAAGCAGCAAGACATTTTGCTATTCTCTACACTCCCACTGTGAAATTCATGGGTCAAAATTCCACATCACTTAATTTGCAAAATGTTTTTTTTTTACATTTTTATTTTCAGTCAGAACAAATGACTTATTATATTTTTTATCTTTTTCCTCTGCAAACATAAATCAATGAATTGGTCAATGCAATCATTCATGATTTATTTTACTTTTTTAATGCTATTTGTGGCCCATAATTCACACAAGTTACAAATGGTCATGCCTACTCGTATACTAAAAATTAGGTGGATACACATTAATTGTGGAAAAATAATTTCAATAGTTTTGAACATCGTCTTGCATTATGAAATTAATTAATTAATTTGAACATTTGAATGGTGTATTATTTACAGGTGATGCATGATTCTGACAGTAAAGAGTTTCAGAGATCAGAGGTGCATGAGGAACATGGGAGGATGAAGAATGTGATGCATCTCAGAGAGAGGAAAAGGAGAAAACCTGCCTGGCGTGAGTTGCAGATGGATGTATATTAAGATGAACTGTTACATGATTGTGATGCTACAAGCTGTTATTTGTTTGTGAAATTGTCATCGTTTATGTAAATGTGTGTTACAGGATCACACAGGGTTGAGCCTATTGGAGGAAGTGCCTGTGACTCAAGCAATGGAATAAAAGAGCCCAGCCCATAAACTTAAGTAGCCACACAATAAAAATAAAATAAAATAATAAAATAAATGCCTTTCAAAACCCAAGGATCCTTTACGATGCATTTGTGTGTGTATAAAAAAAGTCAGTTTTTGGTGTCAGATCTCCTTGGACAGAAGTAGAAACCAATACCAGAATGTCAAAGAAAAGTACAATACATAAATGCAAAGCAGTTCATCACTCAGGAAACAATGTAAAGTAACAATTCTATGAAGACATGAATGTGGGTCGTTTGGTCTTCACTGCTGCTTCAACACCATGAAAAATGACGATCCTAAAAGTCACTTATCAAGAGAGAGTGATAAAATATCAATATTGGGGCCACATTAAGCAGGATAATATTCTGTCTGCCTTGATTTGTATTGAGTATGTGTCTGCTGCCCGGTGCTTGACGTAATGAACTCGCCCACAAATCAGGCCTTAATGGGGCCCTACTTATATATACTGCTTAATTAAAGGTTGTGGGCTTATTAACATGTGTCAGCGGTGGCGGCCGGGCGAGATTGAATCTGTTCGTACGGTGCCAGGTTGTAAAGGTTTTATAGATAACCTATCATTATTAAACCCCATTGCTTAATATCAGATCTTAATAACCTGTCATTTTCATTGATGATGATTTTCTTTATGGGAGACCATTATGGCCCAAAGTTGCGGCTGTTTGGGGGAAAAGCTGTTTGGGACTCTCGGCACCTCAGTGCTTATGACTCTTGTGTGCTCATTGAACTTTCTGTTTTTTATGCGACGAGAGAGCATCAGTGAGTAGTGACCAGAGGGCTTTTAGCTCAGAACAGCCCAGCTGAGATGAGCCTTCATCTGTTTCTCTCTGTGTACAGTTCAAGAGAGCTTCTTCCCTGACCAGCATCAGAAAAAAAACGCATTCAACCCATCATACCCATTCATATCCATCATGCATTCTTGGGTTTTATTAGAACTGATAGTAGATGGCATACGTACAATATACTGAACCACATGTGTGTGTGTGTGTATGTATTCAACCCATCATACCCATTCATATCCATCATGCATTCTTGGGTTTTATTAAGTAGATGAGTAGATGGCATACGTACAATATACTGAACCACATGTGTGTGTGTGTGTATGTATATATATATATATATATATATATATATATATATATATATATATTACTACATGGAATTGTTTTTATTTTCAAAGATGTCATACCATAAGACTGTTTAGAATAGAATTACATTTACAGATATACAAATATAATGTACATACTAAATATACAAATGTACTCAAGGCATGTAGTTTAGTTGCTATTCAAGTGGTCATTATTTTTTATAACTATAATAATTAATCAAACTTAATATATTACATCGGTAGCCTTAATAAAAACAAAAACATTTAGTATGGATCGCATACTACATTAAGCACAACAATTATACACAACTGTGTATAATAATAATAGTTTCCAAATCAGCATATTCTCAGTATATTCTTATAATCTGGCATCACAGGAATGAATGAATGAATGAATGAATCACAATGCCATTTGTGACTGCATTTTTGATCAAAGAAATACAGACATGATGAATACATAAGAATCTTACATTCGAAAAACATTACTGACCACTTCTATTATGATGAAAAAAAAAAGTTTAGTAGGTTGTATTTGTGTTTTATTGTATTGAGCACTTGAAACTGAACTTCACCCATATTCAGCTGTTCATTGAAGGTGAAGCTAGATAGTATTTGTCATTAGCAATCAAATATTTGAGGTGCTGGTATATTTTCTATTTCACATTGATATAAAATTCAAATGGATCTCTAGCAGCAGTTATTTCTGTGAAAGATGCCAACGGGTTCACTCTGCTGTGTATTTGCTGATTTCAGTGAAAAGCAAAGTCAAACTATGATATGGGAACTGCAACTTTTTGAAGTATCTACACTGTTCTGCTGCTAGTTAGAGAGAAACATGAAAAGAAAACACTTTGTATAATTTCACATTTAAGTAGCCCTGCTGGTATTGAATATAGAGAGACAGTGATGGGTTCAGTGTGTATGACAGAGGCCATTCTGCAGGCTGGCTCTGCTCAATCGAAATAAACTACACAAAGGATTTAAAAAAAAGAGATATTTGACTTTAGGAACTCTTTACACTTTCTCTTTAAGATATGTCAGCTTAAGAGCATTACAACAAGTGTAATGGGATTTATAGAAGTGTGTAGACAAGCATTCTTAATATCAAGAAAATAACACAACAACAAGTTTGTCTGGTAAGGTAGCTGTATCTTGCACTCAGGGAGGTCTGCTGCACAAACAGGAAATGCTAAACTCTTGTGTCACATCACACTCTGAGCATCTGGATATATCATGTGGATTTTGCTCATTTATTTCCTGTTTTATTTATTTATTTCTGGAGTGGCAGAGGCAGATGTCCTGTTCACTGAGAAAGAAAAAATATTTGCAAGGAGACGAAGGGAAAAAAAAATGAATATGCAAATCTTGTCACAACATGGAACTTGTAGTGATGAGGAACGTTCTCTCATATTCATTAAGCAGAGGTCAATGCCTAATGTAGGCCACTCTCTTACAACTACTTTCCTGCCATTAAAACTGAATTGCAGTGTGGAATAGTGAAGCCAGAGACCACACACACACACACACACACAGACAGAGCTCAAGTAAGAGCAAATGCACCAGTGCATCAGAATAACCTGATGGAGGTGCATCCATCCCTCGCAGGCTTTTCACAAAAAAAAAAAAAAAAAATCAATGCCTGTCCTACTGCTGTTTTACTTGTCCCTTCAAAACGCTCTCTCTGTCTGGCAGCAACGTGTCTTTGTGGCACTGATCATTAGGTAAAACCGTCTTCTCTTCAAATAATCCTGTGCATGAATGCTAAAAATGTAATGAACTTCACGCTCCATTGTATCTGACATTGCTTAATTAATGGGTGCATTTAAAGTACATAGGCTCTGGTAATTGATTTATATGCATGATTTGCACATACAGCTGTTGGTTCCTGTAGGAAAGTCATCACTCAAAGTGTGCATGCTTTACTGATGGACTAGAGGTGCTGATAGCACATCCTCTGCAGCACACATTTATTATAATACTTTCATTAACGCTAATACCAGCAATAAAAAACAAAAGACACTACAGAGACATAGCTATCTTTCAAAATAATTCACAGGATCTGTCTAAAATAAAGGGTCCGAGGGCCTCTGTTTCTGCAAAAAAAAAAAAAAGTTATTTGAGAAAAGTATAGCATGTAGCATAAAAGTATAACAGTATATACAGGGTATACGTATGTACATATAGAACAGTGCACAATGCCACAGATGTCGCAAGTTTTGAAGGAGTGTGCAATTGGTTGCCCGTGAATTGAATGTTAATTTCTCTACCAAAAGCCATCTCCAAAGGTGTTTCAGAGAATTTACACTGTACATCCAACCGGCCTCAACAGTTCGTCGTCGTAACCGACTTGAGTGGGCAAATGCTCACATTCGATGGCATCTGGCACTTTGGAGAGGTGTTCTCTTTACGTATGAATCCTGGCTTTCACTGTACAGGGCAGATGGCAGACAGTGTGTATGGCGTCGTGTGGGTGAGCGGTTTGCTGATGTCAACGTTGTGGATCGAGTGGCCCATGGTGGCGGTGGGGTTATGGTATGGGCAGGCATATATTATGGACAACGAACACAGGTGCATTTTATTGATGGCATTTTGAATGCACAGAGATACAGTGACGAGATCCTGAGGCCCATTGTTGTGCCATTCATCCACGACCATCACCTCATGTTGCTCACCTGTGCAATAATCATGCTGTCTAATCAGCATCTTGATATGCCACACCTGTGAGGTGGATGGATTATCTCGGCAAAGGAGAAGTGCTCACTAACACAGATTTAGACAGATTTGTGAACAATATTTGAGAGAAATAGGCCTTTTGTGTACATAGAAAAAGACTTAGATCTTTGAGTTCAGCTCATGAAAAATGGGGGCAAAAACAAAAGTGTTGCATTTATAATTTTGTTTAGTGTATATATATACACACACACACACACTTTTCTAAACTTACACTGTCCAAAAGCAACATCAGTATTCAAAGTAAATTCAAAGGCAGGCAGCATCTCTTTTGCCTTCTTATGAGTTGTGTTCTCACTGAGATCCTGTACATTTATGCATTTGGCAGACACTTTTATCCAAAACTACTATTGCATTCAAGATGTACACTTTGTAAGTTCATGTATTCTTTGGGATTCAAACCCGTGACCTTGGTGTTGCAAGCTACCTGTGGCTCTACCTGTAGAATGACATGAATGTGTGGGAGTGGCACCAAATTAGTCATGTGAGTGCATCCATAGGTCTGTGATTGGCTGAAAAACTCCAGTCAATGGAAAAAAGTGTGCCTGTATACCTTTGTGAGCACCATAATTACTTTTTTTTACAGGAATTTTACAGGCTTTTAGGGATAGAAGTACAGTGTGTTTAGTGGGCTGTACTGTTGTTTAACAAAATGTTGATTGTTCATCTAAAGAAACATATTTCTAAAAATAATTCAGAAGACAAAAACTTCAAAAAACAGTCTTGAAAGTAATGAGTTGTGGAAATTACATGATCTAGAATTTATACAGAGCATTGCCAGTGTAAAGACTGTAAGTCTATCCCTTACAGCCTTGTTTTCATCTGTGTTAAATTCAATATGGCGTCTAACCTGATTGATATCGTTAACATTTGCAGACGGTCTCCAATCAGCCTGAATGGTTCAAAATGAGAATAAATGGAATAATGTACCAGGTCATGACACCTGATTAATAAATTCAAATAAATTCTACATATTTAGTTAATTAAAACTTTGATGTGACTTGATTTAAATAAATATCATGTAAATAAAACAAATATATTATAAATATATACACATACATCTTTGGGATTGGATGTTCAAATATAGTTGGCATTTAGACATTGGAAAAAACAACAACAATATTTATTCAAAATTGAATTCTAATTAAAAAAAAAAAAAAAAAAAAAAAAATTGCTTCCCAGTGCATTTGTGTTGTCTCAATAAAGCATTGTTCAGTGATGTGATGCTATAATTACTGAAGTACTGGTGAGTGTGTGTGTGTGTGTGTGTGTGTGGTGTGTGTGTGTGTGTGTGCGTGTGTGTGTTTTCTTCTGAGATTTGGAGGTCGGTGGCCTCTAACCATTATTTGGAGCTTGGGCAGATCCTCAGCGGAGCTCCGATCAATCTTTTACCTGGGGAACGAGTGCTGCGTATTTCTATCACCATTCTATTGATTTTTCAATGTGCAGAGCCCTTATGTGAGAGAGAGAGAGGTGTTTTCATGTGGATGCCACAGAGGAAACGCAGCCTGCAGCTCAGACTCATTTATTTATGCTTGCAGACACCCGTCGGCGCAGACGCCTGCAAAATGCACACATCGGCATATTTAGCCGATTTTTAGATCTCACATTTACAGGTCCATGAGACCTAATGTATGAACACATGCTTTTTAATTCAGAAACATGCTGAATGCACTGAGCGCTTCTTTATGTTCGCTTCACTTCTCACAGATTCACTTGTGCATAGAGCTGTTTTTTTGTTACCCCAGTGCTCTTTAGTGTTTATTACAGTTATCAATGTGAGAGTCATGATCCAGTCAAGTGATGTATCATCATGGCTTCCATCACGGCACCTTCTCTTTGTGCATGTCGAATTGATTCAAGACAGTACAATTGTTGGTTCAGCCAGAAAATGTAAATTCTGTTATCATTTACTCACTCTCACATTGTTCCAAACCTGCATGACTATTTCTTTGCTGGAAAACACAAGAAGATGTTTAGCTGAATGTTCACACTGCTTTTTTCCATAGTGACCAGGGGGCCTAGTTCTAAAATGGACCATTAGCACAAAAAATAAAATAAAATAAATAAAAAACTATAAAAATATGGTTAAAGTAGTCCACACGACTTTAGAATAATCCCAAATTGAAGTTGTCATTCACGGAAAATCCTCCTCTCCTTCCAAACTCTCAAACATCATTCACACGTGTACATATACTGTAGAATATTTGTGTGTTGAGATGTAACTGTGCAAAACACCAAAGGTGTCAAATTTTAAAACATGGTATGGAAAAGTAGTACATGGGACCATAAAAACAGTGTCTGATAAAGAATGAAGATCAAATATTATATCTGTAGATAATGTAGTCCAGTTAACCAATATATGTTTTAATTGCATTTTTTAAATATTAATGTTTGATGTCAAGTTGTGTATCTTCAGTTTATGTGTATTTTATTCAAGCAATTGTAATTTCTCTTTAGTCATTGGTTGTAAGTTTTGTATCTAGAGTTTTGAAAAATAACATAATATTTTTCTCATATTAGTGAAAAAAAAAATACTCAACATAAAAAAAAAGCCTGGGACTGCATACTTTCTTAATACAGTACATGCATGTTCCTGGATGAGCTGTGCATGATTCATCGGTGCACATTATTCCTTTGGGGCAAAAAAATTAAAAATCTTAAAATGTAGAGTTGCTTTGCCTCTTATGTTGTTCTTTCATATAGATACAGTTTTTCAGCATCCAGTCAATTCCCTGTGGATAAAAAAAAAGAAAAGAAAAAAAAACATGGCCCTATATGGCATTTTTCTTTTCACTCAGGAATTAGTCATATTATGTAAAATAGGTTGTGAATGGCATTGTGTGTTGTCGTTCAACCTCATCTATAACTGTGAAAGGAAAAAAAGACACTTTTAAATTTACATTACAATAAATTTACACTATATATTTATCAGTTGAGCAAAACATGCTTTTTTTTGCTTCACAGCTATCATTTGATAATTCAGCTGTTACTCTTGATCTTTAGACCTATTTGGTATAATTCCATCATTTTAGCACTGTAAAAATGTGTTTAGTACACAGCAAGAGATTGTGTGCAAGCAGAAAGACGTACAGAAAGCACCAAAGCACAGCGGAATCCATCAACAGCCAATAATCAGTCTCTCTCTCTGTGACTAGTGTTACAGCTGCAGCTGCGATCAATACTGCATTACATAGAGCTGCCAGTATATACAATACTCATCAAACTGATTATTTTTGATGCTAAACTGTCAGTTTCGTTTGCTGTGGAACAAAAAGCCACTGTGGTAACCACTGTTCAATTAGCCAACCAAGACAGCAGGGTTGCAAATAAAACAAATGGCTATTTATTTGGCTGAAATAATATGTTGCCTTAGACATAAGGAATGAAATGTCATGGTTGCACTCTGCTTAAAAGATGACTTGTTTCATTGAATATTGAAATTTCATGAATATATGTCCAAAGGCTTTGGGAAAAAACAAATTCATCATGGAGTTTGCGGCCAGCAATGACACAGTAGGGATTAGTCACTTTGTAATGTGCATGTATTGTGTGTGTTGAGATTCTTTTTACCAGACACATACCTTTCATGGCCAGTGTAAACTGTAAATATATATATATATATTGGTAATATCAAAATGAAAGGCTTTTATTAAAGAAAAACAAACAACAACAACAAATCTGACTGAATTTTAAGGGTCAGATCTTAAGGTGACAATTAAATTTTTTAACACTTTTTTTACACAAGTCAGTTTTACGGTGGAACTCAAAATATGCTGAATATGTGTGAGATTTCCTAAACTTAAAGACTAGCTATCCTTAATGGCCACCAATAGTCCCAGACTCATCAGATGAATCCAGCCATTCAAATGATTAAAAAGTCATTTTCTTAACTGTCCTCCCAGGACCCTTTTCTGTTCTTCTGTATTTTTTTTTTCTTTTTTTTAAGAAAACATTAAATTGCTTCAATCAAGCAGGGCTGTCTCCTGCGCGTCGTGTAATTTGTAGCTCCGTTTGCATGCGGTGTGGTTATTTGTCATTGTTTTCCTGTAGCACATTTCCCAAATGGTACAATCAGCCTTTAATACTCTAAACTGCTGCTCTGTTACTAATGGTGATGTGGACAGATGTGGATTTTCACTATAGTACAGCATGTGTGTTTGCAGAGCTAAATTAATGACTAAAAACAGAGCAGAAGAAAGCATATGCCACGTGCAACACAGTACGATGAACAAAATTAATTAGGTAAACTGTGGCTCTCTCACTCGCAAAACCTACTGAATCACGGCTCAAGAAATACAGCCCGGTTCCCATGACATTGGCTTTCGATTACAGTAAAGGCAGAAAAAGACAATATATACTGTATAGAGAGAGTTTTGTCTGGATGTTTTCTGATTCACAGCGTGCTGAGAATTATTCTCTTGTTGCTGGCTCACACAACACAATATCTGACAAAAATCTAATGAAAAGCCAGTGGAGTATATTTCTCCTTCACTATTACTCTCCCCCACCAAATGACCTTTCATGCTTTGTAGTCCAGGGTAGCAGGGTCGGCTCCTTATATAATCAATATTCTATTATGATAGTGTGTTAAGCGTGTGGAGGTTTACAACTTCACTGTAATAGCGTCCTTATATCATCTCCTGGCAGTCTGTATTGTTGTGTTTGTGCAGGGACTGAGGTGATAGACCCAGTCTTGACTGTTTGCTAAAGAAGATGCCTTTCCAACAGCAAACGTGACTGGGAATTCTGGCTGGAATAATAATACAGGGCGATCTTCTTTGCATTCATGTCAAGTGTACAAATGTATTTATATAATGTATAACGTACAACGTCAACATATTGACTTCATCTAAAGCTTAAACTATATATTTAGAGCTTTAGATATGTACAAGCCTTTATGTGCAGTTAATAGCACCAGAGGTCACTGAGTTCAGTATTCACATGCTAACTCATAGCAGGCGTTAATCGGTTAGTGAATCCAGAATATTTAGTCCGAAAAAGATGGCACTAATGAAGGTGCATTGTCATTGCAGTCCTTGTATGGCTGAATTTAATTATCATCAAAGCTTGATAAATATGACATGTTTCAATGTCAGTGTTTGGAAATCTCAAAGAACACAATCTAAAACATAATAAAATCAAATTAGGCAAACAACATTTTTTTTTTGTTCCTGATCTGCAGCTGTAGCTGATTCAGAGTGTTGCATGCTGGGTGATTTAACATTGCTAGCGAGGCAGAGAGCTCAGAAAAGGTTACAGCTACGCAGAGTCATTAAAGATTCATTTCATTATGCCTCTCCCTTTCTCCGATAATTAACTTCTGTGAGTATTTCACCCACGTAAACGTTGTTGGCTCTCTGTCACTGCAGCGTTTGAATGTCATTTCCACAGTTAGGTTGAAAGAAATGTTTTATTTATAACATAGAGAGGGTTAACACTAGACTTAGCGACTAAAATATAGAGAGATTGCGCATCGTTGTAATTATTCAACATTTCGGGCTTATTTCTGTTGTGGCATTATTTGTATTTTTCTGTGGCATTATGGCTTAATTATGCTGGGTTTAAAAATTTCCTTTGCTCATTTTGTTTTGTTATGCCCCCTTGGGTCATCATAGTCTAGGAATATTTTTGTTGTAAATTTCTTTTGATAAAATTACTGAGTTGTCAATTAGTATTAATTCAAGCAGATGCAGTAAGGAATGATTGTGAGAGTTGCGTGTTGTGCTTGTTAGCTGCGTCTGTAGGTGCACAATCTCACGGTAAACATCCGTCATGATGTAACATAGAGCAACCGGGATCTGTATTCCTCGGTGCTGGCATCTCTCCAACATATCCTATAAATGAGGTAATCGTCCTTGACTATAAAATTTGCATTTTCAAGACTTAATTGCTATCATTACATTTTTTCGTAATTCTATTAATTTAACAGAATGGGGTACTGGGTTTTATGGTTATAATTTGCATTAAAACAATGCACTCCAAAAATAGAGCCATCGCTGATATTGGATTGAGCAGGAGCACTGAAGGGGCGACAGGGACAGACGGGGCTTCTGGGATTGCAATGAATATGTTGAAGTGTGTTGGCGTACAATGGATGCACAAGACACACACATACACAAAAAACATTTAATCCGTCTACTTTGTGGATGTTGGAGCATGCAGCTGTATAAAAGCATCATGAAAATGGGCCAGGCCTCATCACATTGTGTAAACTAAGTCAAGCTTGTGACTTAATGGAGGCTGTCGTGGTTTAATGCTGCAAATATGTGTGTGATGTCAGCGTCACTTTGTTCCTCTGCTCCTAAATAGACAGAATGAGAAGGACATGTCCATTCCTTCATCAGAATAACCTTTTTAGGACCTTTTATATACTTCCAAGCTTTAGATAAAGAGAATGAAAAGAGGGGCTCAATAACTACGTAAGTGCCTTAGTGCATCCTTTCAGGACAAGAAGCATTCTACTGTGGCCAACATCTCCACATTGTGTGAGCGAGTGGCTTTGCACTATAAGACAAAAAGTATACAAAAGTGGAAAAGGCACTGTTTTTTTTTTTTTACTAGGACATTATCTGTTAAGTTTACAGATTTCCTTTAACCCCAAAACATTAACATTTTACAAAAAATACATTTGTATATGAAGACCAAACCCAAACCAATACCCACACCAAATAGCTAACCCCGATTGAACCTTAATTAACCTACACAATCACTAGCACCTAATCACATTTTGTGGATGTATATATATAAACTGTAAATGCATATAATGCATTAATGGAATAAAATGTCAAAAGAGAGTACACTTTCATGACTGTTTCTTACCACACTTAAGTACATTTTAAATTGCACTTATAATAATCATTTGAAAAATAATAAAAAAGTACATTTTAAATCATTGTATTAATCATATTTTGTCAAAAGTACCCTTGTAAAGTACTATGTACTTTTACATGAGTAAAAGCACATGTAATGTACTCTGTTCTAATTTTAACTGTAGTGTGTTACATTATATTTAAAGTTAATATATTTTAAATGTGATACATTGCAACTTAATCATTACAAATGTGTAATTACATATATTTATCTAAATACAGGACAAGCCATTTTTAATAGAATTATATTAGGGTATATTTAAGTTTACCATAAATGCTTGTTAGTGCCAGTCAGGCCTGTTCTGCTTTTCTGAGGTGTTAGGTGCATTTCGGGGGAAGGGTCCATAGACCCTCGTAATTGGCCATTTGGTTAGGTGATGGGGAGTTCGATATTATTTGTTAAATATAACAAAAAGTTGTGTGTCTGATTGGTCCAAATGCTACAAGTACATTTTAGCCATATTTCAAAAACAGTAGAAGTAATTGTGAAATTACATATAAAGATGTACTTGTCCTACTTAAATGGGTCATTTAAGTTATATGATTAGGTAACACATAATTAGATTTTAATGTGTATTTATACATTTATACATATATGTTCGTTTAATTGTTTATAACACGCAATTAAGTGTCCTAAAACATTATATGCAGTTTTCACTTACAGTGAGCATATTCTTTCAAATGTGTATCTTATGAAAATTATAATTTAAAAAGTTTAAGTTGAATTTCAATGCACTTGCTTAAATGCATCATGTTATATAATAAAGTGGATAAATCAATGAATGCAATAATGCTCTTATTAGCATTGTTAACAATATTTCTTTGTAATAAAGCTATTATACATCCTTTAAATAACAAATTAACAGAAGTTATGTCCTACTTTCAAACCCCCAAGGCTGTATGCAGTGAACCAACATCTTTGTCTCAGTGCATGGACTTCCTTTAGCACAGCTCTTTCTAGTAAGCTGACAGTCATGGACACACAGCAGGTTGTCCAGTCAAGAAGTGTTTTAGAGTTGAGTGTGTCCGCATAGGTAGAACTGATGTTTCTGTGTACGTGCATGTTAGTACCTTGAGCAGGACCGATGGGCCACACTGTTAGCGTGTCAGAGAGCATCAGGTCAGCTTCACACGACCGCCGTGTGTGGAGGTGAATACGCGATCAGAACTCTAAAACACGCTAAGTGAGCTGTCAGCTAGCTGCAGCCGGTGCCGTCCATCATAAAGCTCCCAACGGAGCTCAGGTTATGACAGATTCAAGACGCTGTCATGTTCAGAGATAAGACGCCACACGCAGGGTTACTAGATAGTGGCCTGATTCACGCTGCTTCGTATAACTCAGACTTACACAAGCTTTAAGAAATGCCCTGTGGTCTGTTCAGAGTTGAACACATTATTTTACCAAACAGGACTGGACCTGTATAGGATTGAAGCCACTATAGACATTCAGGACATGTCCCAAATAAAATGCAGAAAATCAGATTTCACATTTAGGTCCCCAAAGTCTTGAATATTTATTTACATCCTTGCTATTAAATGATAGAGAGATATCAATGCAGTAGGTCTAATAAACATGATTTATGATCAGCAGTGGGCTTTAATTCTGTCCTGGTAAAACTCTGCTTTTAGCAGCACTTCAGAATAGCAAAATCTGCTCAAAACTGCAGCTGAAGATGACAGTCGTTCTGTATCTCACTGCTTATTATGAAGCTAATGTTTGTTGTTGTATTAGACTAGAATTCAGTTTCATTAACCAAGTGTGTTTTGTGTGTATGCAAATAAAATAAAATAATAATAAATACAAAACCCTAAAAGAGGCTGCAAGATATTGTGAGACCAGGTAGATCTTATAATGCACTTTCAAAGGTTCTTTATGGAACCTTATAAAAAGGCTTCTATTTAGTACCACAAAGAGTACTTCTATTATAACAAGCCTATTATTACTTAGTGTTTATTTTATTAAGTACATACACTTACACTCTAAAAATGCTGGGTTAAATACAACCCAGCCCTGGGTGAAATATGGACAGACCCAACTATTGAGTTGTTTTGACCCAGTGGTTAGGTTAAACAGTTAAACCAACTGCTGGGTCAAAAACAACCCAATAGCTCGGTTTGTCCATATTTCACCCAGCGCTGGGTTATATTTTCACTTAAATGTACTTGTAAGGCAAATGCCATTATAACGACAAATGTTTAATCACGACAATAAATGTTTAACTACTAATTTAAATAAAAATAAAATGGATTTAAAATATATAAAATTATAATAATATATAAATTCCCAGCATAATATGCTGCTAACATGTCCATGACCAGCTTTGAAACATTTCACTGAATTGTATTGATAACTTAAAGTATTAGTAACAGAATATATTTTGTGTTAGTGAATATCTGTGTTGATTCCTGATTAAAATGTTGTGCATTTTTGTTGTTTAGTATAATGTCTAAAAAAAAATAAACATTTTTATTCATCCTTGTTCATTACTCACATCACCATCTTTAGGCATTATTGCAAAATTCAGCTGCACACACAGAGTATGTGAACAGAATACAGCAGTACTAATAATAATTTCTTAAAGATGTTGGTCTCAAAGATGCAGCTGAGCATCTCATCCTGCCAGTAATCGTCATGGGTGAGAATACAGCGATAGAATGATAGAAGACAGCGGCCAAGTCCAGGGATAAGGCGTCTGTACACAGGAGAGTTTGTTACCATAACTGGCAAATGCAGCGTTATGACTATCTCACCATCTGTTGCACATGCCTTGGCTGAGGAATGATCATGTGTAGTTGGTCCATTTCAGCGAGGAAGGAAGTCCCGA
This sequence comes from Sinocyclocheilus grahami, assembly GCF_001515645.1. Lineage (NCBI taxonomy): Eukaryota > Metazoa > Chordata > Actinopteri > Cypriniformes > Cyprinidae > Sinocyclocheilus > Sinocyclocheilus grahami. The sequence goes on along the minus strand of NW_015505564.1, from coordinate 862,393 downwards.
GGCATTCATGCTTTTAAGAGGAAGTGCACATGGAGCGTGCAGAGTCTTTGGCTTGTTCAAATGGGCACAAGTCTCTCCCAAAGAGCTGCTGTCTCCAAATGAACCCCAGACAGCCACTGTACAAGAATGTCTGTCCCAGTGAGGGACAAATGGTACAGGTAGCATGTCCTCGGGTGGTTTTCACCTGGCGGTTTGGGATGGTAGCGGAGTCTTTCCTGTAGCTTAAAAATAATAAATCTGAAATCAGGTACAAAATTCATTATTTCATTTTGTTGACATTAAAGTTAAAGGTTTTTACAAAGGGGATTTTGGATATCTCATTATTATCACTCCATAAATCAGAAAATACGGTCAACAGTACATACATTTTTACAATTTTTTTTTTTTACTGTATTCAAATAAAAGATAGAAATCAAATGACTGGTATATAAAGAATCCTCTCTGTAAAAGCCCTCAGACTATACATAGGAATACAACTGTAAAGTCTGGTGTCAACAAAGTAGTTTTGTGAAAAATGTTTTAAAATATCTTTTTTTTTTTTTTTTTTTATCTACAGACACTTAAATATGTATTTCAGATTTTTTCTTTCCACTAGTTTGAAATAAGACATGCTACGGAAACAAAATAGGCCAAAATCTCAAAATTGAGCAGTGCATGAAAAAACAGTACCCTATAATATATTGCCTTAAGCAATGTTCCTAAGATATGTATTTACTTACTTACTTACTTACTTACTTACTGAAGCAGCATAACACCAATTGTGGCAAAGCTTAGAGCAGCACAAACTTGCAAAATCAAGCCTTTGCTGCTTAGAAACCTTTGTGTTCATTTAATATTTGAGCCATAGAATCCCTTAATAACTCTGTGGTGTCAGCTGCAACTAAGAGAGAACCTCTCAGAGGAAAGGCTTCGCTGAAGACAAGTGACCATAACCAGGCTGACAAGATGTTCACAGATCTGAAGTCAAACCTTCCAGTGCCAGCGCTCAGTCCGGCCTCAGTCAGGATGCCTGACATTTCATTGGATTTCACAAACGTCTCTCAGATACACAGGAAACGTTCCCTCAGTGTGCCGTCTCAAACACATGGAGTTCTCCTCCCCAGAGGGGTGTCTGCCTGGTGCTGTGGCATCTTTCAGCCTGAGTGACCATACAGACTGATCAAAGTGGCATAATTGGCTAATTCAGAGTCCAGCGGGGTGGAAATGACCCCTGCGTCCTAGAGGCTTTCCAGACACATTAGCACACACAAACAGCCGTCCAAACACACCCTGCGTCTGTACATTCATTCCAGCCGATCCAAGTTTCGCTGTACACACACATGTGCAGTGTTCCCACAGGTGTAGCAGTATAGTGGCAGGTTTCAGTGAGCGATAATGTGTTCAGGGACTGCGTGTTAACACACTATTTGCATTAGGGCAGTGTGGGTCCCCAGCTGGGTGCAGTGAGAGAGTTTTACCTGTGCGTTTGGCATAATCCCAGATTTACCCTGGCAGGTGAGACTAGTTAATGCAGGCATATGTATGTGTGTGTGTGTGTGTGTGTGTGTGTGCTCAGGCAGTGTAAAACTGAATCCAGGCTGTTTTTGCACTGACACAGATTGGTTCATTTATATAAAATGTACAAGTATGGAAATTTATTCATATAGAATATGGCAAACACAACGTAGTTCAAAGTGTTAGTGCTTTACTTGGACAAAAGAAAAATCAGACCGTTTTGAATATAAGATTACAGGCTAATTTACTGTTTATATGTGCCTCTGATGAGCTGTTACTTGGTTTATTTAGTTTATGTAGTGAGGATCAGCAGTATTTTTTTCTTCTCAAAATAGACCTCAAAGAATGGATGATAATAATAATAATAATAATAATAATAATAATAATAACAATAATAATAATAATAATAATAATAAATGGGGAAACTTCATTTTAAATGGAATAAACAATTAATAATGAAAAAAGTGTAAAGAACAAAATGTATTTTTATATTTTATATATTTTTATAGTAAACATGATTTAAGAAAAATCAAGATTTTTTTTTTTTTGGTTTTATTTTATTTATTTTATTTTTCCCTTGTGTAAATGTAATAACTTTTTGGTTTCTGAAATGACTTTTGTTTCTGCGGACATCACAGAGGCTGTGGAAGGATGGGGAAAATAATATTAACCAAGAACAAAGCATGCTCTTCACAATCAAATCAAATCCTGAAGGATAAAATCAAATCCTGCCTTTTATTGTTTCCCACTGCATGTTGCATTAATACATATATTTTAACATCCACTCTTCATTATACAGAAACATCAAATAAAATATAGGCTATGGAGTAGGGGTGCTCAGATTGATCTGTTACCGACACTATCGGCCGATAATCGCTTTGGGATGATTGATCGACGGTCTCTATAAAGGCCGATCTCGTAAACCGATCTCAAGCTGATGATGCGCCTGCCGTTAGAGGTTTGGCATGACATGCAGCAGCACTGTCTCAGTCACTGTCAGGTGCGGGTGAAATAATTGTATGAAGGTGAGGTAAAGTTCATATTTCTTCATTACATAACTTATAAAGTAGCTAATTTGAAAACTTTCTGTGAGACATAATTTCACAAACAGCGTGAGTGGATCACTGCACGCGCGCTCTCTTTCTCTCAAGATGCGCAAATGGCTTCAAATCAAATCGCGTCTGCACAATAAGCGAGCTGCAAGCTGCACAGTTAACACAGGAATTGTCACTTGCACAATCGAGGCAGTGTCGCATCGTCACTAAAGTTTATAAATTGCATTTCTTTTTCATTCTTGCCAGTGTTTAAACCATTCAGCGCTCGCGTGTAGTAATTGCACCATAAATGCATATAATTAAAGTCTACTGTGTTTCACAGTCAACTATGGGTTTTTGGCTAGGTTTAAAGGAAAAGAGCAGTTTTGGATAAACAAGGCAATAATAGATGGCACTGGTGGAGGTAGGAAAACAAAGTTCTTTATGAACCACAGGATTGCTTGTAATAAAGAGTTAAATGCAAAAGAAAAGGCAGTAGAGCTGACTCTTTCTGTCAATGGTAAATTTTAATTTAGAATGTTTGTGATAATGTAAGAAATGTAGTTTAAATGTTTTGCCACTTGCTTGAGCAACTTAATATATCAATTTAGAAGTAAATGCAAAAGTAAAAAGCATTGAATAATGTGTTTCTTATTTTTATTGCATTTAAACACGTCTATGAAAGACTGTATTAGCTACTGCACTGTGTAAAAAAAGAATTAAAAAAATGAAATTCAGGCCCTGAATAAATGTCAAAAATTCCTGATTGGAGTCTTACTATTGATATTTCTACATGATAAAAATAAGGCTTTAAGAAGATCGTAAGTATCAGTGATCGTATCGGCAGATACTGCTTTCTGTGATCGGTGATTGGCCTCAAAAATCCTGATCAGAGCACCCCTAATATGGAGCATTGCCCAGACTATTTTATATGTCTATGGGTGTATTTGAGAGTGCATAGAAAGACATTTGTGTGGTGTTGTCTGGTTCACTTCTGGTTCACCAGAGATATCATTCAAATCCAGTATGTCCCATATTCTTAGTGTTCACTACTACAAATGATGACAAAAAAAATGTCTTTCACAAATACACATACACAAATTGAGCTTGTGCAGCCAAACCTCAGACACTCAAATGTTTATAAATTCCAATATTAGCCATCATGTTTAAGTTTGTTGTCATTTTCTGACAGTAATACGTGTTGGTTGCTATTTATGGAAGCACTCCACTTTGGCATAAACACATGCGACTATCATCCCTACAGTAATGCACTTAAAAATGAGTAATACGCAGATTACCGCACAACACACACACATCAGGAAGAGCCAAATGGCAAAACAGATGAATCATATGCATGAGAAAATATCTTCATTACTTGTTAAAATTCATAAAATGTTCTTGAAACTTGTTCCACACTCTAATGATGTTTAAATGTACAGCCTAGCTGATATAACATATGAAGAAGTTGTCTTCAAAGGTGTCTTGTCACAATAAGTCTCCATGTGTATTAATTCATTATATCCTGCTGTAAATAATTTGAAGCATGTCTAATTACACTGCTTAGGTCAAAGAAATAGACACACACTGAGTCATTTGTCTAGGGTATTCGCTTGTTGTCCAATTAAAGAAAGGTAGAAGACAAAACAGGAATTATGAGGTAGACTTCCTCTGAGCTTGCGTGTGTGTGTGTGTGTGTGTGTGTGTGTGTGTGTGGGCCCTGCATTGCCCTCAGCCACTCAGTAAGGACTCCCGATAAGGAGAATTAGTCAAAACTTGGGAGCTGCCAGTGTGTGCCAATTAAACTTTAATCTGGGGCTGAAACAGGCACAAATAAATTAAAGCCTTGTGCGAGGCAATGTGCTCTCCCCTGATAATACCGGATTGAAGCGTCTGCCGGCTGCTCCATGCTTAGTGCTGTCACCATCTTCAATACGGGAAAAAACCATGGCAAGCCAGTTGAAGAGCAGAGCAAAGCGACTAGTAAAGTTTGCCATGTGCACACACTCGCACAAAACCTAGACCTGCAGCGTGTTTCGCCGTGTGTTTGGCTGGCTGTTGACCTGCGCGAGCTGTAGGCTAGCTTTACCACAATGTGAATGCTGGACCACGTTTTGCAATGTTAATCGCCTCTGAATGCTGTCATTTTTTTAACTTACAGCCAGTGCAAAGCATTTTAAATATGACTATGAGAATTTAAAAAAATCTTATTATTAATAATAGCATTATACCTCAATTAAAACACCATTACAATTGTAACTGTAACAATGATAACGATAACAATAAAACAAAAAAAAATGTACTCCTTATCATGAAAAATGTTTTTACATTCCCAATGCAGATATACATAATTAATGCAAATGTAAAATCTGGACATTTAATGTTTTTGCCATAAATATGACACGACATGCTCTCATAAAATACAGTATTTTTCAGAAGTTTGGAGTGGTAAGTTTTTCAGTGTTTTTACAAGAAGTGCCTTATTTAATGTATTTGATCAAAATTACAGCAAAAGCAGATATATTTTTAAAAATATTACAGTTGAAATTGTGGTTTTCTATTTTAATATATATATAAAAATGTAATTTATTCCTGTGATAGCAAAGCAGAGTGTCGCATGAACCTTAATATTTGTGGAAAATGCATGTTTTTAGGTATATTAGATTAATATAAACTATATGAGTAGAAATTAATATAATTTATGTGAAATAAAAATCTGAGGTGTCAGTTTTGATCAATTTAATGTGTCCTTGTTGAGAAAAAGTATTAATTTCTTACACCATTATTATTATTATTTAATTAACATTAACTCAGTCTTTATGACTTAGATGACCATGATCAGTGTGGAAAAGATTGAATGCTGTATATTTTAATTTTTTTCTTTACCCCACAATGATGACCATTTGACACACACAGTAGTAGGTAGGACCATGGCCGTACTGGATCAGTTACACGGCCTAAGTTGTCTTTTGATTGCTGCATGTTTTAACCATGAAGTAAACAATACCGTAAAATATCATTCTCAGTGCAGACAGTGCAAGCGAGGTCGTTTTCAGAATATGAATTAGAGGCCACAAGTCTTATAGGAAAGCGTTTTATGCTGATATGGCCTGCTGAGATTGAAACGTTTTCCATTAATATTTTTAAACAAATTAATTTTTTTTATCTCACACTGCCTGCATGACCTGTGGTCTGGTGTTTAATTTCAAACTAATTTACCTCCAATATGAGAATACTTTTTCTATATGATATTAATGTCATGGTGTTTACTGATGAGAGAAAGGTGTCTTTTTAGAACAGAGGTCGTGCACTTTTTTACCAGTCCCTAAATTATAACAACTACTAAAATAATATGAATTAGTTACATATTGTAATCACACATTGGAAAATAACATGGCTCAACAAGATCGTACAATTATCACGCATGTGCGTAAAATAATATAATTAATTCTACGTCTGTGGCGCGAGGCCTTGGGCCGTGACACTTCATGAATAAAACACATATTCCGGAAAAGAGTCGGAGCTAGTGATGCCTGTTTGTCTTTGGCCACTATCAAAGTGAACATGCAATATTGTGATAATCTATAGTTGATGAATTCAGGGCCGACTCGCCTTAGCTAAGTTCAGCTAATTTTCAGACATGGGTTGCCTCCGTAATTGAGTTTCCAATAACATTATGATTATTCCAACCCACATGATAATTGAATTCCAGCTTTGCGTTTTTCACTCTGTACTATTGCAATATTGTAGATGGGTTTCATGAAGGCGCCAAAATCTCCATGCAAATGTATTGTAATCACACATCCCGGGCTGCTTAACTTGATTTCTTATGTTATTGCACGCATTTAGCTCATAACAAATGATGTGCAGCTCTATGGTTATGAGAATGAAGTAAATTATTTTAACTTCTTATTTTTGAGAGGAATTCAGTCACAGTCAAGGCAAGCGAGCCGGGCTTCAGCAAACTTTAAATGAATCTTTTCCAGCGTTGTTCTCAGAGACCTTATATTATAGAGATGATGAAATGTAAAGAGTACATTAAGCCGTTTTAAATGAATTGTATTGATAATCGTCTCCAATTTCTCTGTGCCCTTCGATCTTGCTCTTTCTCATATCTGCGTATTTTACAGTTCGTTCGTGTCTCTGAGATATTCTCTAATTCGGCGTGTTGGCCCCAATCCTCATCTGTTGCATTATGCAATGCATACAGAATGGGTTGCTGTGAATGCCAATATAATTTTCATCTGAGCACCAGACCTCCAACCGAGGGAGAGAGAGAGAGCACATACTACACGATATACAGGATTCTGTGATTCCATGGCTGCCTTCCCGTTTGGAATTCTCCACCATCTTCTCTCTGCATTCGACGGTTTGAATTCTTCAAGCCGCCAAAGAACAAAGCTACCAAGAACAGGCAGTGAGGCCCCAAATGGAGCAGATTGCCTTGCTCTGGAAGCAGATACAGGCAGAATATTTGAATGAGAAGTGAAGCTTTTGTCTGTCGCGGGTCGCTGGGAGCTGAGGGCACATAGACAGAGAGACAAATACGCGTGTGTCTGCCAGTGGGGTGAGGGAAGACAGACACTCTGCTGTCAGAAATTTTATATTGGCACGGACTCGCTTTCTGGACGTGACTTTAAAGGCAGCCAGAGAGAACAGGCCTGCATGCAAGGACTGCATGGTCATGCTATCACATATACTCACAGTCATACTATTATGACCTTGAGCATATATACTCAATGTCATGATATCAGCCAGAATAGTCGATTTCTGATAATACATCATTTAGCATGGCTTCCAAGCAAGAGTAGTAGCCCAGTAGACCTAAACATTTACCTTAATTAACACACCTGGTTTAAATCATCAGCTCATTAATAAAGGTTCCGAGACCTGAACTATGCCAGATAAGAAATTAAAAATAATAAATTAATTCTGATCTCATGAAAAAGGGGCACAATTTTCATTCCACTGACTTCCATTTATATGCCTATCAATGTGAAAAACGTAAGTTCATGCAAATTAATCTACATTGCAAAATACAAGTTTGGTGAACTCTCAATTAAAAGAGCGGAAACGTTAAGTCTTTAGTATTACAGCATTGCAGTAAAGTGGAGTACATTGCACATTTTTATATTTTGTATGTATTATATGTTGAATTATTTGTTTAAAAAAAGACGAAGCAGAGTGTGAAATCATATTACAACCGTTGCAGTGTTCGTAGAAGTTTTGCATGATCAAAGTGTGGCTTTATATGAGTTGCCGATTTTGTATGAATTTGTACAATTTGATTTGATTTTTAGGGGAATGAAAGTAAGCATGAAGGTCCACCTCTAAACATAACCTTTAAGTGGTAGCATCCAGATTGTACAAAACCGCACTAATGAGTATGTACAAATTCATACATTGTTAATCTGCCAAAACATAAAATATTTACAAACTGCCATGTGAGTATGTTGAAGAAATCACATGCTTGCAGTGCTGGGAGAATGAGAATGAGAACTTGCTAAAATATTTAGAGAATTTAAAGCAGAATATATCTAGAAAAAAATGTGTATTCATATTCATTCATTCAAAAAAAAAAGCCTTCTTTTTTATAGTATTGATTCTGACTGCTTTGCTAATTCACTAAAAATACAGGATAATTTATTCACAAATCACAAATCAACAACACTATGAAGTGTGAACCAATTTTACAACAGAAATATTTATCAGAAGATTTATTTTAGTGCCAAGAATTAGAGGAAAAATCTATATTCAGAATACAAATTGCCTTGTCTTTTCCAGAACTGGAAAATACCATTTTAAAATCCCATGATATTTGCAGGTTTTCCATAACCGTATAAGATAATATTTGTTGTGTACGTTAATTGATGGTCTTGGAATATATCGCAGCAGCATTAGATTAGGAGAAAGAAAGGTTGCCACAACTTTCAACAAAACATGACATAGGAATGAGAACTCAGCCTCATTTGCATACGCTGACATTTTGAAGAAAATATTTCAACGTTGGTGGAGATGTGTAATGAAATCCTGCCAGCAGCCCGTTATGGAATAATATTACCATAAAGGTAACCTATCCATATTCTCCACTCTCGTTTTGTCCTCTCCTGCCATGTTCACTCTCTCTCTCTAGGATTATTTTTCTTCCGTTTCCTCTGATTTGTCTTGCCCGTGCTGAGCTAGGCTTCTCTATCTGACTCTTTGCAGGCTAATTGTGTGCCGCAGTGGAGAATTTGTTAGTGGTGACACCTTGCAACCCAGTGGGAATGCATCTCATTATCGGCCAACGTCCAAGAACATCAGACATTATTAGCTGTCATTAATCTGTAATATATATGGAGGCAGAACGAAAGAAGGAGGGGGCAGGGAATGAATGGCATCACAGGACACAAAAGAAGAGGAAGTACTGAGGGTCCGGAAGAGAGAACTCTTTGAGGTGAAAGGTTAATGTCTGTAAAGCGCCTGTTTAGGATAATGATTGAGGAAAAATATAATGGAAAAACTAAATGGGGGGTTAAAAATTAACTCCCCTTGATAACACCTGTGAATAAATTATGTTATTCACCCTCCATTGCAGCTATTGAAACATAAAATGCTACCTTTAAATGCAAAGCCCGAGATGAAATATTTCTTATTGGACTTATTTCCAACATTAAAAAATAGAACAACATTTTCTAAAGTTTTATTTATTATTATTATTATTAATTATTCTTGACATACTTGTCTGTAATGTATTTGCATAATATATATATATATATATTTTTTGCCAATATTTATATATGTGATCAATGGTAAATGTGCTTATTTTAACACTTTTTTTAGCATGATTGCCCTAATTAAAACATTAAAGATTTCATTGACATCAAAATGTTATGTAAACATAATCATACAACTACATTTCAAAACTATGAAGTTTTATCAGCTTGTATTTTGTGTTATTGTACTATTGATTTATGTGACCTTTTGCATCAATATATATTTAAAAAAGCGATTGCGGGTTAATACTTCACACTGTTATAAGAAAATTCATATTCATGTGCATTCTAGGTTTTTAAACTTGTTTCACGATTTGAAACAATCCGAAGGAGGTTTTGTTGGATTGTATTTTGTTTTCTTTTGATTTGTACATGTATGTATGTTGACTCCAAATCCAGTTGAAATAAACCGTCTTTGACAAGCTTAAAGCAGATTTGGTGAACGTGCAGCCGTGGCGTGTTTGTGCGCATAGCGGACCTCTCATATTTTGCGCTACCAACAGTGTATTTAATTTGATTCAGCATCTTTTGGCTGTTTTTCCTGTACAGCCACGCCTGAAGATGGGTATATGCAAACGTGATGGGATTACAGCTTCTAAGCAGATTTTCATGGAGGAAGGGTTCAACATGGCCCACTTGCCTTGGCAAATAAAATACAGGCCGCTTAAACACAGAAGAACTTCTCCCCACCCCCCCTCCTCAGTATTTCTCTCTCTCACACATTTGCTTTCATTAGAATAGTTTAGGTGAAAAGAAGCGTCCGTCTCCTGTGGATTTTCTCTGCTCTTTGAGCCAGGCCTGCTCTATGGCCCTAATGACTCAAAGTTCCCCTATAAAATGTCTACAGCGCAGCTCCCTGCAAATTGAGTTTCCTCTTTGAGCCAATTGAGTGTGGTTTATGTAAGCTGCGGGGAGCGCCTTTGAACCCTGCTTCCAACGCCGCCAGCTTGGGGTCACAGGAAAAGATGGAGGCCACTGTCGCAGACGCCCAAATTCATGCCACATTGAGGAAAAGGGCTCCTCGGAGGGATGAAAAAAAGCATGTGGATTCCCATTCAGAGTTTCAGGAGCATGGAGCAGGTGTTTGCTTCCTTTATTGGTAGTAAATGAGTTTGTAAATGAGATTTCATGACATTAAACTCTCAAATGTTTAGATTATGCCAACTTTAAAGCCGCAGCTAGACAATCCTTCACTCTTTTTTGCTTGCACTCTTAGAATCTAGTGAATCTTTATAGAACTCTGTTCACATTTCACGATGCCTTTACTGCACGTTTGATAAGCCCTTAAAAATAGTTTGGCTGTTAAAATGTGTGTAAAATACGAAACAGCACGTAGCATTCATTGGTACTCTTTGATTCTGAATATGCATCTGGTACATCACATAATACAAAGTGAGTGACTTCACCCAATGCATTACAGAACCCCATGAAAAACAATCAAAAGTAAAAACAAAGAATTCAACAAAAGTGCACTGTAAAAAGTAAAAACGTGCAGCTGTTACCTTAAGGAGCTATTTCCCAAAGAGGCAGTACAAAGGCAGAATTCTGAGTTTATAAATGTTTTCTTGTTTTGTTGCAACATACTAAACCCATGGTGTGTTTATTCTTGTAGTTGTCAGCCAACTCACATTTGCAATATGCAAAGTTCAAATTAGAGGAAGCTATTTTTTAGTCATTAATTAGACGAATACATTTTAAGTGCCAAATTGATTACAATGTGGCAATTGCATTGTAACATAAGATAACATAATATTTCTTAAACTATCTGGCGAAAACTATGTGTGAGGGACAAGAGGGGGCCTCCAAAGCAGCTGGTGCCTCGGGGCCTCGTAGGACCATAATCCGTCCTTGGGTGTAAGCTAATGTAGTCAGCGAGCTTTGGTCATAATAATTAATAATATTTTTGACTTGAATAAAACACGTTTATTTAGATGTTGCCCAATGAAGCACCATTTTTTAGGTTACCTGACAAAACAATTGATTGATTGATTGATTTTTTTTTACAGCATAGATATGGAAACGTCGTAAATAGAAAAACCAGCCCAGTACAATGCAACACATATTTAATGCAGGGCAGCGTTCCCACCTCTGCAGATCGGCTTTCTAAAAGTATCACTCTAAAGGTTTCTGGGAACCTTGTCTCATGCTCTTTTGTTTCTTGGGCCCTTTAAGGAAGGGTGTTAATGCCAGTGGTATACGTTTGATCACAGGCGCTGGCGGCGGCCCGCGGTGGGTGATATGGCATGGCATTGGGCTCAACAGGATTGTAGCGTTAAAGGCGTGAAAACACACACTCCTTCTCCTGTAATGAAAGCCGCTAAAGGTCTCAGCACAAATCCACCCACCCCAGCCCCGCAATTATGCACACGCAATGCCATAAATCTAATGTGCTTTCATGAACTGCAAGAGCACAGTACATAAAAAACGTGTTGCGGATTTGCATACAAACATACTTATTCCAAATCCCTCTCAGAAGTTGTAAATGATTGTCTCTTCCTGAAATACATTTCACCAAATTGTATTTAGGCATGTTTATGAATCCTATTATGCCGTGGGTTTGATCATATTTTGTGGACAGCAATGGCTTCCCCATTGCCTCTGAAAGGGAGGGGAGAGAGAGAGAGAGAGAGAGAGAGAGAGAGAGAAGACGGGGCGGAAGAGATACTGTCTTTTGTTTCAGACAGACTGAGAGAGAGAGAGAGAGAGAGAGAGAGAGAGAAAATGGGCCTGGAGCAATAGATTCTGTCATTTGTTTCAGACAGACTGTGATTTCTGCCCGGCGTTTGACGGCAGGTCCTCCGTTGCTCTCTATGCTGGAGATGGATCCGCTGTGGTATCCTCCAGAAGGATAATTCAATAAAGCCTGTCACATGCTGTGATTGGACGTAGTAATACTCTTGCTACTAACGCTAATGTTCATTTCAGCAGGTGAACGCCGGGCATAATCAGTTAGTGGCGCTCTTGTCAACTGTTTGAATTACATCTGTTATTAGACGTTTACAGGGCATCTGCATAATCGCAAAAGTGAACGCCGCATTTGTTTGGTGAATTGTTCATACTGAGTATTTAATAGAGTGCACCAGTATGGTTCCTGAAGTAACAATCTCGTTCAAAATCTCCACTGAGAAATTGATTTTTAGTGTAAATCTTTCAAGGAAGATGTTTAGACGAAAGACATCATGCTTATTTGCAAATTTCCTGGTAATGTTCTAGATTACCTTGAATCCTGAATGGAGATCCACCAATTTTCAGTTGTTGTTGCAATCTGATTTTTACAAAGCTTTTGCAAGCAATGTTAGCTAACGTTATGTTGGCTGCCTAAAATGTTATAAAAGACAACTGTGGTAATAAAATATGTTTTAAAAAACACCAAAAATGCAGACTGATTTAATAAAATAATATAAAGTGCTTTATGAGTAGATCATTCATTCATTTATCATGAAACGGTGTGGTGATTTATATACATTTATAAATGTTTAAATTATTATAAATTACAGAGCTACATAAATAAGGTTAATTATTATTTAAAATAGCCTATGCAGGTTTCTACGCTTATTTGCTTACCTGTACTAAATATGAAAATATGAGCTATGTTGCTGCTATTCTCTCTAAATATAGCTAGGCTTGTCAACAATTGTGACTCCTGATGTACAAAAAGGATATGCATATTATATTTTCCTGTTCTAATGTGTCAGTGTTATAGAGGGGTCCTTTACCTTGGTCTTCTGCAGCTGTGTTCCATGTGCTCTCGCACAGTCCACATTAATTGAGAGGACAAGCTGTTGAGTGCAGAGGTCATAAACATTTCTAGAGTTATAAAACTTTCATTAAGTTCTCACGATATCTTGCCACCTCGTGACCTCTCCTGCTCTTTTTTTCTCCAAAGAGCTCAGGAAAAAGAACTGGGGGCTTATTGCATTGGCGAACAAGCCCTGTCTTTGTGGTGCGCAGTCTTTTTCAAACTGTCTCGGCCTCTTGACTCGTCCTAAGCCAGAGATCAGTGCTTAGAAAGTGGCAAAACAAAAGGCTGCTTTAATGAGATTGTACAGCAGAGTGAACAAGATGGGGGGAGTCCTGCAAATAACCAAACTCAGACCACTCCTTTCCCAAAAGGCCCCTTTTCACAATCCTCTCTAAGCCTGCTTGTATGAATACGGAAAATTATCAAAGGACGATCATTGCTCCAAAAGACTCGCTTTTAAAAAGGGAAGATGTGGAGAGGGATCAGTCTGCTGCTATTCGCTTACAAAGGCTTGAAATGCAAACGAATTCTTGAAGAATTTCCCAACATTGCTGACATTCTACTGAATGGGCTCTCTATTTAAAACCGTTCTGTCTCAGAACGAGACTTAAGATGGTCGAAATCATGACGATTGAATACAGTTTAGGAAGACTAACAGCTAAAACAAGCCATCTTGTTTGTAGTTGAACAGCTTTTAGGAATCGTGTTTCGATGTGCTTGGAGGACCACTTGCTAAAGAAGTTATCAAGAAATGTTTCAAAAACAGACCGATTAATCTTACAATTGAAAAATAAACCACTTAAACAAATTAAATGCAGAGCGAGACTGTCAAGTGTTTGTGCCAACAGTCTCTCAATAATGTTGGCACAAGATACAAAAGCGAACAGATCTCATTCACGGGCCCTTCCATTTCAGCAGGGCCCCTGTGGAACTGTGGTGCTTGACCCCTAATCCAAAACGCCATTTAAAGAGAAGGGGGGGACTGAAAACATCTCAGGCTTTTTCTGATAACCATCACACTCTAACCCCATTATCAGGCCTGGGTCCTCACACCCCGGACCTGTCCCCTCGGGCCAGTGGCCTACCTCTCACCCGAGCACTTTTCAGCCTGACGGATGACACCCCGGAATAGCGGGATGAGTCTGCTGTGACCTTCTGCTGCCCTGAACTCTCTAATGCTAAGTATGTTATGACCATGTGCCCACACCACACCAAATGACCTCTTCTGCTTTTATCTTTACAGTTATTGTTCGTATTTTTTCCAAGGAGAAAATGGGTAGCAAGAGGAAGTTCACTTGTCCACCTGTGGTGACTAATTGCTCATCCATACAAACAATTTCACCGAACTGGGGGTTAGTGTTTCAGGTTTTTTAAAATGTATGTGCAATTCTTAAGCTCAGTAATGTTTAAAGACTCCATCATGCTGCTTACATCTGTGTCTTTTATGTTCTTTAAATTGCTTCCAGGAGAAGATAAATTATGTGTTTTTAGGAGCAAAGACTAAAAGATCATTGATAGGTACACTGTAGTTAACCAGAGTAAACAATAACATAAGAACTTAGCCAGGCAAGTCTTTGATGGCATCTATGAACATTAATTAAGTGCTCAGCATAATGAACCACAGTGTGTCTTTAACAGTCCTTTTAAGAGCTGTGACTAGCATCAAAGTTAAACTTTTACTATTTCCACATAACAAATTTACGCTTTGAAGCAATAATTCACCCCTTGAAATACATTTTGTTATTTACTTATACCATTCCAAACCTTTTTTTCTTCATTAAGCACAAAAGGAGGAATTTTTGAAGAATCTTGGTGCAGCTCTTTTTCAAATGCCATTGGTTATCCAGTGAGTTAATCAGTGCACCAGTTTGACTGTGAAATTTGGCTCAATTTTGGGGTCTGTTCCTCACACAAAACTATCACATGCTTTCAGAAGGCTTGGAATATATTACATTATATCATAATGAGGTGACACTTTATTTTAGGGACCAATTCTGACTATTAACTAGTATCAGCATGCATAATATGGCACATGTTAATGCCTTATTCTGCATGACCATATCCCCAATACATAAACTTAACTACTGCCTTCTTAACTATTAATAAGCATACAATTAGGAGTTTATAGTTAATAGTGAATATGTGTTCCCTAATCTAAAATGTTACCCATAATGGAATTCAGCAGTCATGTGGTCTACTTTCATGTTATTTTATGCCATTTTTGGAACTGGTTTAGTAATTCTGAAGTACTCACATTGTAAAGAGCTACTTGAAGAGAGAAGAAAAAAATAAGCAATGGCAGAATACAACATTGAGACAACATGAAGGATATCAGATACTCAAATCGTTATCCAAAACTGTGTAAACATGCATTAACAGACTAAGACATCATGAACTCAATCCTTTTCTCTCAAAGGGTGTAGACAATAGTAGAATTTAACAACAGAATTTGACAGCGCTCTCCAAACAGATCTAGAAAGAAGATTAGCGTCTCCTATCGTACACCCTCTTATGTTTGCTGCATAGTTGCACCAGTCTATCATTATTCATTGGAGTATATATTTGTTTTGATAATTTTTAATCTGAAAAGCGATGCTGAATTAACTGTTTGAATTAATCATGGGAATTAACGCTTTAATTCGTCCATTCAGCCCACGTCTTTATGTCCAGCTGCACCGGGCTGCTTAACAGCATTGGTGGAAGCATATGCTTGTGTTACGGGGGGGTGGAGGCCGAGTCTCCACGGAGAACTCCCACAAAAGAGACACAATATCAGCCCTCAGACGCGTGCAATGACTTAAACGCTCCATTGTATTAAATATGAATGGGACTCCATTGTCCGACCCCGTGCGAGTGGGGAGGCAGTGTTGTCGATTAGCCACATGATTAAGCAGATGACACGAAGGGGCTGTAAAGGTAAATAAAGGCCGCCTTCTGTCACTTCCTGTGCTGGGACACATGGCTGCGGCCTCCCGAAGACCTGCCAGAACGCCCTTGCCAGCGCGTTAGAATACAGCTGAGAGCTGGCGGACAAAGGAGGGGTGAGCGGTATTATTAAAAAAGCATGAATAACATAGTCATGGTCTATGTCAGGTGTTAAGTATCTCATTGAGCCATTTGCATGTCAAAGGATGTGTTTTTTTCCCCACTTGTTTTGTGTGTGTGTGTGTGTGTGTCACTCTAGTTACTTGCCAGTGTGTGCATTACACCTCCTATGAAGAGGGCACCCTCTCATTGGCAGCTGTTACGGCACGGCATCGTTTGTCAAAACAGATTTTATTAACACATTAACACCAAAACAAAATGAATGACTGTTCATAAAACCATATCATTTGAATCAGTGACCTCTGCCACTATTTGAATTGCTAACGCACGAGAAAAGACAGAAATACTTATTAATACATATTAACTTTTTTTTTTCAAATTCAAATTCTAAAAAAAAAGAAAGAAATACTATTTAAGGATGCAAAATTTATCCTCTGTGCATTCAGTTTCATTCATGCTACACGTTCTTTATTAGTATGAAATATTTGCATATGTTGATATATGTTCCTAATTTAAATTCTGAAATATCGCTGTTGCTTGCAATGTAAAATATTTTGCATGGGCTTTCAATCACTCTGCAGTGTCACATGTTTTCGTCCTGCATGTTTGTTATCTGAAGCCTTTCCAGTCAGTGTGTAACAGCGCTGGAAGTATCGTCATTCTAGTTTAATGATGATTTGAAGCTAACCTTAGTGTGCTCTTGCCACTTTCTTCCACCCGCTCCATTGTGTGATATTCAGGTAACTAATCTGCCTTTAAATATGTCTCCAAGGGAACGCAACTAATTAGCACTGAAATTTACTGCCTTCACTTTTATTGACTTGTCCTACTTCTCCGATAATTAACTAATGAGGGAACTAATGAGCTATGTCATTCACTCATGCTGTTCAATTAAAGTACAGAATCAATTATTGAAAATAGGTTTGCATTTTTGCCACCTCTTGTGTGGACGATGCCGGGAAGTTTCAAAATTAATAGAACAGACTGTACAAAGAAAGTTTAGGCTATTTCACACCAATTCTCCTTCAGACACACTATGTTATCACGTCTAAAAGCACCAATACAAAATGTTGTACAAAATGTATGATTCACAATTATGTTGCAACACTTTATTGTATATTATATTAAAATATATTAAAATTTCCTAACCCCTTAACTCACTTTTTTGTTTGTTTGTTAGTTAGTTAGTTTTTGTTTTTTGCCTGAACTCAATTCATTTGTGAGAAGTGGTTGAACACAATGGAATTCTACAACTGAAAATGGAATTTCTTAACATTAAAATAAAAATTCTTCCACCCATCTATAAATTTTTTTTCTGTTAAATATGTTTTGCCTATAAGAGTGTACTCTGACTAAAATTTCTCCTCAAAGTGTATAATAATAATAATAATAATAATAATAATAATAATAATAAAAATGATACACATCTAAATATTCTAATTACATTTTGACAAAAAAAAAAAAACATTATTTATTATTTTATTAACACATTATAATTAGGTAGAAAGCAGCAAAAATAATTTTTGAGTCTACAAAATAAATTGTTTGCTAAACACTATTGGTTGTCAAACACAATCAGTGGATTGCTTCCAAATGATAATTAACATTTTGGCAATATGAAAAGTAATATTTTGGTGATTATCAGTCATAATAGATATTTCAAATGTGATTTCAGACCTCTCTGCTGGCTCTATAGTTCAGTATGACGGCCAGTGATCGCTCTAAGTAAACAATGCATTAGTTTGCTAATCTGGGGCTTTGTAAAAAGACTAGCTTCATTAAAGAAAATTAATTACGCTAATTCACTGCCAGCTTCATTCACAGATAATCAACTTTCTCATCATTGTAATTCACACTGCTATCAGACACCATGACTGCACTCATATCAGAGTCAGCTTCTAGAACAAGTAGTGCAAGTTATTATTGTATTAAAATTGTATTCTTATGATAAATTATTATATTAACGTCTAATAACTTTTATGTTGTATTGTAACTAGAAAAAATACAGCTCTAACTGAGGCGTCTAAAATAATTCTGATTATTTAACAATTTGCATGCACAACAAGGGCATGCAATTAGTAATAAATAATTTGTTTAAGCATCAAAAGTTTTTGATCAAACAAAATACAGAATTTACAAACATTTTTTTTTAAAAGTAATTTCTTTAAGTTTCAGCATTGGCATACTGTACGCTATACAATGGATTTCTGTTTTCTAAAAAATTGTTTTTTAAAAACAAAAGAGGAATCTCCTCTCCAACATCTGAAGCCAAAGCAACATAAAACCCTTCTCAGATAATTAAGGCATTAAACATGCCTATATTTTAGCTTAATTAATAATTAATTTAATGAGAGGATGAGGCTGTAAAAATCACTAATTAAAACGCTGGAGCGGTGCAGAATGCATAGACTAATGGCGAAGGGGGAAATTATGCAAAAAGACTGGAAAGAAATCCCGCCACCATCACCAGCAACCTTCCCCAGCCTCCTCCGTGTTTGGGCTGTATCAATATTCTAATAATACCCAGCATGCCAGAGGTCCTGGCTGGTGTGCCAAGCAGCATTGAGTGGATGTGACAGGCTTGCAGAAAGATGCAAAAGCCAAGGACATAAAATTCATCCCGACAGCAACCTTGGAGATCATCCCAGGCTAGAGTCTGCTGCTCTAAATTAGACGAATAAACTCTAAAGAGCATAATGGAGTCGACTCTGTGTCAGTGCTGTGACAGGCTGCTGCATTTACACAACAGGCTGAGCGTGACCGAACGTAATACTACCAGAAACATCACTGTACTAACCGCCACAACGGTTTTATTTACTATTATTTATTGCGCTGTCATTTAGTTAAGAATCACTGATGCAATAGAATTTTGACACAAGCATGAAGTCTTTATCAGAGTTTTCTTGGTTTGCAGGTTTGCTTACTTTCAAAATACAGATTTAAGACCATAAATGATGCACTATTTTTTGTTATATTGAACTCAGGGGCGGACTTACCCATTAGGCAAAGGTAGGCGACCGCCTTGGGCCCCCAAAAGCCAAGGGCCCCCTAAAATGCTTTTCATGTAGGATATGCGCATTAAGCGCAGACATGCGAACGTTTGCTGTTTACAGTGTTTATTACCACTACAACCGTCCGAGTAGTTACAAATGGGAATACAACGAATTCATGACAATGTTTTACATTCAAGCTACCCCTAAAATGTATAGTGAAATGTACTTTAAAAGCGTCTGGGATGCAATAAAGTAATTTTAAAGCTGTTTTTTAAAGCATTTGCTGCATGGATAAAAAATATAAATAATTAACATATCATACAAAATTGCATTTCGTCAGATCCTTTAAATTTTAAGGCATTCAGAGCAGAACAACATAAAAATCAGAAAAAGCAGCTATACAATTATAGGACAAAGTTTTCATATATGCCATTAGAATTAGTGTTTTATTGTTTTAACTGTCCGTAATTACAAAATAAAATGCAAATTATAATCGGGCCTTCCATCAATTATAGTGAAGAAAAAATTACTCGCCATCTCCTAATTGGATGTGCCTTTAGAGAGAAATGCACGGATTACATAATGAAAGAGTTTATTTAGGATTTATTTTATTTTTTCGATTTGAATTATTTCATTTTAAAGTAGTAATTTAAAGCTTTCTATATATTTCGATCATGTCTGAGTTTAGGTTCATCACTGTGAAGCGCTCCTGTTCAAGACCGAGACAGCAGAAAGTGTTTGTTTTCTTTATTTTATAAAAGCACGTTTTGTTGATATTGTGAGTGCACACAAATAAAACTAGACCCTTTACAGTTTAGAATGATGTATTACCCTTACCTTTATGAGCAAAAATGACTGCGTATTTTAAGTTGTTTCCACTGTTAGAAAAAAATGCAAGTGATCACACTGGCGCCTCCGTGTCCTGCAGAGCGCGCTTCAGCTTCCACTCTCTGCACAAACGATTAGATAAGAGTCTAACAGCGCACATTTATATAGGTTAAACATTTAAACTAACATTGTGATATACTTCAACTGTTTTATTTATAGATTTTATTTTAGGCAAGTCCTGATGATTTGAGAAGGCTAAATTGATCAGACATAGGCTATAGGCTATAGGCTATGATGAAATTCACTGTCTGCCGCTGGCCTTTACTTAAAAAAACAAAAAAAACTTACATTTAACGAACAAAAAATACTCCAAATGGTTTTCTAAATTTACTTTATAAAAAAACGAAACGAAATCTAATCACTTTTCCGTTACATACAAAACTGAACAATATTTTAATAGCTGAAACAGTAGTAGTATAAGCTTTTTTTGGGAAAAGGGGAAAAAAGACGGGCTAGGGCCTATATTTGAGACCCGTGCAGGGCTCTAATCCACTTCATCCAACGCTGTTTTGTTCTCATCTGTGAGCATGCTCTTGATATATGTATTTTAGGTGTGTAAATGTATAATTGCCTTTTCATTATTTTTTCAGTTTTATTTAAATTTGTAGTTAAAACAACTAAAAATAAATGTATTTTAAAGTTTAGAATTAGACAGCCTTTGCAGGCTTACGCTGAAAACAACAAAATGGAACCTCAAGGTTGATCTAGGAAAATGTGTGCAAATGTATAGGGCCCCATTCCTATATTTTCCCTGGGGCCCCCAATTCACTAAATCCGCCCCTGATTGAACTGTAGCTATAAATTCAACCTGAAATACTGTTCACAACCCGTATTTAAGATTATACACTTTATTTCCATAATATGATGTAATAGATATTCAATGAAAAAGACAATAGATTTGTGATGTCAGCCAAAAAGGACAGTCATTTCAGAGGTAGATCGGTTTTTGAAGGTTTTTTTTTTTCTTTTTTTTCTCAATAAGTTCTCAATAATGAACATGCATTAGGAAAACCAATGACTAATTTTTATTTTTATTTAAAACTAATTATAATTTTTATTTCATGTTTACTTTAATTACTTTTTTAACTTTTTAAAAAATTTTTATGGTTAATAAAAATATTATCACCTGGTAACCTACCTCACCTGGTTATGGATGAAGATCACTGTAGATGAAAGCATTTGTTAGCTGGCAGCTTACAGTACATGCTTACAGTACATTTAAATTACATATTTTGTCCAAATTTGAGGAGAGTAACATTAGGCTGTGTTGTTGTAACACTTCCAAACATGCTCATAAATAAACAAACAACTGTATCAAAGCAAAAGTACGAAGACAGTGACAAGAGAATCCACAGTGCACACACGTCGAACACAGTCACACTGTGATACTCAGCAAAACCTCTGTGGCACCAGAGATCAGCATTAATAAAAGCTCAGTCTCAGCATATGTCACCTCACTTCATAACACCTTCCCTGACAACCATCCAATGAGAGTGCACACTCTACCTCACAGACCCAGAGTGCTCATGACATTGGAGCCAAGGTCACGCTGTACCCTTAAGGATTGAAGTGCAGAATGACCACTCAAATAAACCAATCACGTCTCTACGTCTACAACCTTCCACTGGTTGGTGATCTCTGACCAATGGTAATACAAAGACAATGCATTATATACATGATAT